>NC_083792.1:1819032-1979032 GCF_015708825.2 Lethenteron reissneri
TCACCTCGACGGCAGTCACGTGACCACCCTGGGGTGGCGTGGGGGTGGGCGGGGAGTGTGTGATGGGTGAGTGTGTGATGGGTGAGTGATGGGTGAGTGTGTGATGGGTGAGTGATGGGTGAGTGTGTGATGGGTGAGTGGTGGAGTGAGTGATGGGTGTGTGGTGTGATGGGTTGAGTGTGTGATGGGTTGTGAGTGTTTTGATGGGTGAGTGTGTATGGGTGAGTTGTGTGATGGGTGAGTGATGGGTGAGGTGTGAGGTGTGAAGTGTGTGATGGGTGATGTGCTGGCGTGATGCTGTGTGATGCGGATGCGTGATGGGTGTGACGCATGTGCTGATGGTGTGAGTGTGATGAGTGGGTGAGGTTTAGTGATGTGATGGTGAGGTGCATGCGTGAATGAGTGAGTGATGGGTGAGTGGAGTGATGAGTGCGTGAAGTGTGGGTTGCATATGTGTGGATGGGTGCGTGTGTGTGGTGTGAGTGAATGTGCCTGGTGTAGAGTGAGTGTATGGATTGTGAGTGTGTGATGGGTGAGTGAGTTGATGGGTGAGTAGTGAGTGATGGCGTGAGTGTGTGATCGGCTGAGGTGTGTGATGGTGTGCGTGAGTGATGGGTGAGTGAAGTGATGAGTGAGGTGAGTGATGGGTGATGTTTGTGAATTGGGTGAGGTTGTGATGGGTGAGTGAGTGATGGTGTGAGTGACTGATGGAGTGAGTGTATGTGATGGGCGTTGATGTGAGTGATGGGTGAGTGTGTTATGGGTGAGTGTGTGATGGGTGAGTGAGTGATGGGTGAGTGACTGATGGGTGAGTGTGTGATGGGTGAGTGAGTGATGGGTGAGTGAAGTGAGTGATGGGTGAGTGTGTGATGGGTGAGTGTGTGATGGGTGAGTGAGTGATGGGTGAGTGAGTGATGAGTGAGTGAGTGATGGGTGAGTGTGTGATGGGTGAGTGTGTGATGGGTGAGTGAGTGATGGGTGAGTGAGTGATGGGTGAGTGTGTGATGGGTGAGTGTGTGATGGGTGAGTGTGATGGGTGAGTGTGTGATGGGTGAGTGTGTGATGAGTGAGTGTGTGATGGGTGAGTGATGGGTGAGTGTGTGATGGGTGAGTGAGTGATGGGTGTGATGGGTGAGTGTGTGATGGGTGAGTGTGTGATGGGTGAGTAAGTGATAGGTGAGTGAGTGATGGGTTGCTGATCCCTGGGTTGAGTGATGGGGAAGTGAGTGATGGGTGAGTGAGTGATGGGTGAGTGTGTGATGGGACGATGCCCTATTGGTTGCTGACCCCTGGGCTGAGTGATGGGGAAGTGAGGGGTTGGTCGCGCGATCAGAGCGTGGGGAGCGGTGGGATCAGTGGTGCGGGCACTGTGCCTCAAACCCTGACACCCGAGTTCAGTTCCCGAACACGGCCAACCAACATCAGAACCGAACAATGGGGAGACAAAGGTGGCCGGGCGTGGTGCTGGCCACCCACCCCCTCGTGTGCCGTGCCGGCCTTCAAAGATCCTCGCTAACAGCACTTGCCCCAACAGTCTGCTAAGGCTATTGGGGGGATCTTTGTCTTTGTAATGGGGTGTAATGATGTAATGTGTGTGTGATGGTGTGTGATGGTATGTGATGGTGGGTATGTGATGATGTGTGATAGTGGGTGTGTGAGTGGTATGTGATGGTGTGTGATGGTGTGTGGTGGTGTGTGATGGTGTGATGGTGTGTGATGGTGTGTGAGTGGTTTGTGATGGTGTGTGACACTGTGTGGTGGTGTGTGATGGTGTGTGAGTGGTGTGATGGTGTGTGATGGTGTGTGGTGTGTGAGTTTGTGTGAGTGGTGTGTGAGTGGTGTGTGAGTGGTGTGTGATGGTGTGTGATGGTGTGTGATGGTGTGTGGTGGTGTGTGATGGTGTGATGGTGTGTGATGGTGTGTGATGGTGTGTGATGGTGTGATGGTGTGTGATAGTGTGTGAGTGGTTTGTGATGGTGTGTGACACTGTGTGGTGGTGTGTGATGGTGTGTGAGTGGTGTGATGGGGTGTGATGGTGTGTGGTGTGTGAGTTTGTGTGAGTGGTGTGTGAGTGGTGTGTGAGTGGTGTGTGATGGTGTGTGATGGTGTGTGGTGGTGTGTGGTGTGTGAGTGGTGTGTTAGTTTGTGTGAGTGGTGTGTGATGGTGTGTGGTGGTGTGTGGTGGTGTGTGATGGTGAGTGAGTGGTGTGTGATGGTGTGTGACACTGTGTGGTGGTGTGTGGTGGTGGGTTATGGTCGGTGTGTGGTGGGTGATGGTGTGTGAGTGGTGTGTGATGGTGTGTGATGGTGGGTGATGATGTGTGGTGGGTATGATCGTGTGTGATGGTGGTGTGTGATGGTGATGGTGTGATGGTGTGATGGTGTATGATGGTGTGTGATGGTGTGTGATGGTGATGGTGTGTGATGGTGGGTGATGGTGTGTGATGGTGATGGTGTGTGATGGTGTGTGATGGTGTGTGATGGTGATGGTGTGTGATGGTGTGTGATGGTGGGTGATGGTGTGTGATGGTGATGGTGTGTGATGGTGTGTGATGGTGATGGTGTGGGATGGTGTGTGATGGTGGTGGGTAATGGTGTGTGAGTGGTGTGTGATGGTGTGTGGTGGTGTGTGATCGTGTGTGATGGTGTGTGGTGTGTGATGGTGTGTGATGGTGTGATGGTGTATTATGGTGTGTGATGGTGATGGTGTGTGATGGTGGGTGATGGTGTGTGATGGTGTGTGATGGTGATGGTGTGGGATGGTGTGTGATGGTGGTGGGTAATGGTGTGTGAGTGGTGTGTGATGGTGTGTGATGGTGTGTGGTGGTGCGTGATCGTGTGTGATGGTGGTGTGTGATGGTGTGTGATGGTGTGTAATGATGGTGTGTGTGTTGATGGTGGTGGGGCCGTGTAATGCAGTGCAATGTGATGGGGGTGTGATGGCAGTGGGTCCGTGCTGCGATGATGGCGCTGGGGAATGATGGTGCAGTGATGTGGCTGTGCTGGGCAGTGCGAGGGAGGGAGGGAGGAGGCGTGGGGGAGGGGTGATGGGGGAGGAGGGAGGGAGGGGTGATGGAGGGGTGATGGGGAGGGAGGAGGGAGGGGTGATGGGGGGAGGGAGGAGGGAGAGAGGGATGTGAATATAAATCAGAGGAGAAATCTGCGCGGCTGTCACGTCGGGAGTCTCCGCTCGCAGCGAGACTGAGCCGCGGGGAGGAAGAGGTGAGGCCGACGCTTGACGAGAGGCAGACACAAAGAGACGGACTCACGGACAGAGACAGAGACACGTACACACACCTACACACACACACCTACACACACACACCTACACATACACACCTACACACACACACCTACACACACACACACACGCGCGCATACAGAGTCAGGGAGACCCATAGAGACACGCTCAGGCATCGCACGCGCACAAAGGCACGCGCAGAGACACACGCAGAGACTCAAGCACACAGAGAATCACACACACAGATAGAGACCCGCACACAGAGACGCACACAGAATCAGACAGACCCTCAACATACACGCCGGCATGCACATAGAGACACACAGAGAAACACACACAGACACGCACACACACAGAGAATCATACACAGACACGCACACACAGAGAGACATACACAGACACACACACACAGAGACGTGTGTGTGTTTCTGTCTCTGTGTGTTTGTGTATGGGTGTGTCTGGGTGTGTATGTGTGTGTGTCTCTGTGTGTGTTTGTGTCTGTGTGTGTTTCTGTCTCTGTGTGTTTGTGTATGGGTGTGTCTGTGTATGGGTGTGTCTGTGTGTGTTTGTGTCTATGTGTGTGTGTCTGTGTGTGTTTGTGTGTGTTTGTGTCTGTGTGTGTGTTTGTGTGTATCTGTGTGTGTATCTGTGCGTGGTGTTTGCCGTGCCTGAGCCGGACACAGAGAGACACTCAGTCAGAAACACAAAGGCAGCCCCAGACGCAAATGCCCGCCTGGCCACCTGGCACTCACTTAAGTCTGAGTGGACCTAGAGGCGCATCGCGACAGGTCCTAGACTCATCTTGGCCACCGCTGCTGCCCGGAGTCGCTCCCCCAGGCGGGGCGGATTCGTGGCGCAGTGCGCGCGACGCCCCCCCCCCCCCACCAGAGATGCACGCACAGAGGCAAAGATCCCCCGTGTAGCCTGTCATGGGCTACTGGGGCAAGTGCTGTGAGCGGGTAGCACCTATGAAGCACACGAGGGGGTGGGTGGCCGGCACCACGCCCAAGCGCCTTTGTCTCCCCAGTGGCGATGATTTTACACGCCGCACCAGGGACTCATTTGAGGCTGAGTCCACCTAGGGACCCAGGATCGGTTCAGACAATCGTCACGGCTGTTGGTGGCCGTGAGCGGGGATCAAAACCGGGGGTGGTGGGGTTCGTAGCGCAGCGTAGCGCTGACCACTACACCACCGCTCCTCACACACACACATACAGACACACACAGACACACAGACACACACACACAGACACACATACAGACACACACACACAGACACACACACAGACACACAGACAGACACACACACAGACACACACAGACACAAAGACACACACAGACACACACACAGACACACACAGACACACACACGCTAAGGGAGTATTTCGCTAATGCCGCCAGCCTCTGCACCAGACCTCCTTTGTCTGCACATTGTGAATGTTGACGCAGCGCACTGGGTACTCGTTTAAGGCTGAGTCGACCTAGGGAAGGCCCAGAGACCGGTTCGCACATCACTCGCCACTAGCCGGGAATCGAACTCTGGACCTGGGGTTCGTAGCGCAATGCGCCACATTTCAGACACACGGACAGAGAGATACACAAACACACAGAGATACACAAACACTGTCACTCAAAGACACACGGACAAAGAGACACAGATACACGAATAATGATAGACACAACAACAACCGCCATTCGCTACTAAGTGGCAGTGACATCACCATGGCGCTTGTACCAGGTCTGTGCCTACTTTAAGGCCAAGTGAGGTGTGGAACGCCCGCTGGCAGGAGGTCACGGGGCAGACCCAGCAGGTGCCACGGGTCGACTGACTGAGATGACCGAGATGACTGGCTGATGCACCACCTGTGCCCCCTACTGTGCCAACTTGCTGTGCTTTAGCCACCCGGCGCTCCGCTCGTTGTTGTGAGCGTCGCTCCTCCGCCCTCTGTTGTTGCTGGAGGGCGACTGCCTCCAACTGCCCAGTAGCGTCCTTCACGAGCCTCCTCCACAGAGGCCGATCTCGACACCGCTGGTACCAGTCATCGGCAAGTCCACTCAGCTCCACGTCCTCCTGTACCACATCACTCCATCTCTTCTCTAGCCCGTGCCGTGCCCGTGTAGCCCCCTCGATCCGGCCGAACAAAAGCTGTTTAGGCATGCGGTGATTGGGAATGCGGGCTACGTGGCCCAGCCAACGCAGCCTTGCCTGCCGGAGGAGCTCACCGATGGGACTTTGCCCAGATCTTTCAAGGATTTGTGAGCTCCTCACACAATCCAGTCTGGTTAAACCCAGGATGGATCGTAGGCAGGCCAGCCTAAATGTTTCTAACTGGCGAAGATGCTCAATTAGGGGGGTCCATGTTTCGCAAGTGTAGAGAAGGGAGGGAATGACTGGCCGAGAAGACCTGAAGCTTCGTGTGGAGCGACAGACCAGGTAGCTTCCACACAGCGTTACGCAACCGATGAAAAGATATTGCCGCTCGACTGATTCGCAGTGAGATCGCTGCTGTTAAACTGGAGCCGGTCATGAGCACACTGCCCAGGTATGGGAAACTCTCCACTCTCTCCACTACTGCCCCATCACCGATTGAGAGTTGTGGGGGTGGAGTGTCCGATGGTACAAAATACCCAGGCAGGTGCTTAGTTTTGGTCGGGCTAATGGTTCACACAAAGATAAAAAGATCCCCCGTATAGCCTTAACAGACTGTAGGGGCAAGTGCTGTTAGCGAGCACCTATGAAGCCCGGAACGGTACACGAGGGGGTGGGTGACCAGCACCACGCCCGACCGCCTTTGTCTCCCCAGTGGCGATGTTTACACACACCAGGTACTCGTTTTAGGCTGAGTCGACCTAGGGGAGGCCCAGGACCGGTTCAGATAATCGTCACTGGTGTTGGCCGTGAGCGGGAATCGAACCCGGGTCGCTAGGTTCATAGCGCAGCGCGCTAACCACTACACTATCGCTACACACACACAGAAACACAAACACTGCTACTCAGAACACACAGAGAGACACAAGACACGAGGACGAGGAGAGGGCAGAGGAGAGATGGACTCGAAAGACAAAATCCACCTCTGCCTTTTCCCTGCATAAGCCATGGCAAGGGTTAGCGAGCACCTATTATAATCAGTATTATTACGACGACTACTACCGTCGTGAACTACAGCGGGCAGGTGGCACGAAGCTCTGCCGTGTTGGTGCCCAGCACGAGAAGATTGACCCGGGTCCGTGGGGGGATTGTGGGGGGGGGGGGGGTCAGTAGGGGGGGGTCAGTGAGGGGTCAGTGGGGGGGGTTAGTGGGTCAGTGGGGGGTGGTGGTGGGGGGGTCAGTGGGGGGGTTGGGAGGGGTGGGTGGGGGTCATTGGGAGGGGTCAGTGGGGGGTGGTGGTGGGGGGGGGTCAGTGGGGGGGGTCAGTGGGGGGCAGTGGGGGGTTTGGGAGGGGTGGGGGGGGTCAGTGGGAGGGGTCAGTGGGGGGGGGGGTGGTGGGGGGGGTCAGTGGGGGGGGTGGTGGGGGGGGTCAGTGGGGGGGGGGTCAGTGGGAGGGGTCAGTGGGGGGGAGGTGGTGGGGGGGGTCAGTGGGGGGGGTCAGTGGGGGGGGGGTCAGTGGGGGGGGTCAGTGGTGGTGGGGGGTGTCAGTGGGGGGGGGGGTCAGTGAAGGTCAGTGGGGGGGTTGGGAGGGGTGGGGGGTCAGTGGGGGGATGGAGGGGGAATCAGTGGGGGGTCAGTGGGGGGTCAGTGGGGGTCAGTGGGACGGGGGTGGTCAGTGGAGGGGAGTGGGGTACCCATTTGAGTCCACGCACAGAGAAACACAACCGCGGTTGCCCACCAAGCGGCAGCAATATCTCCCTGGTGTTGTGCCAGGCTAGGTGCACTTTGATTCCGCGTTAATTGTTAAGAGAGCTCGTCACAACACTGTGGCCCCTACCAGGCAAAACGTAAAAATGTAATAGACGACGTTTCGGGCAGTGGCTCTCTATTCATAGCCAAGGCTCGCTGCTGGTTAAAGGTCACAGGCGAGGCCCAGGTGCTATGGGTTGACTGACGTGACAGCAGACAGATGCACCACGGGCTGCTCCCCGTGGTGCCGCACCGCTGCGGTTTTAGCCACCCAGCACCCCGCTCGTCGTGGGGGGGGGGGGCAGCAGGTCCAGCAGCCTGGACGTGGAGGCCCCACTGGAGCTGCTCTTCATGTCCACCCCCTTCCTGGGACTTGTCGTGGGAAGTGCTGCCAGCGAGCACCCCCAATCAACGCGAGGCACGGCACTCAAGGGGGGGGGCAGTGGTAGTGAGAGCGGTGGTGCAGCGGTTAGCTCTACGTTGCGAACCCCTGCGAGCCGAGTTATATTGCCGCTCACGGCCTATACCAACACCGGTGACGATTGTTTGAACCGGTCCTGGGCCTCCCCTAGGTCGACTCAGCCTCAAATGAGTAACCTGGTGCGGTGTGTAAGCATCGCTACTAGGGAGACAAAGGCAGTCGGGCGTGGTGCTGGTCACCCACCCCCTCGTGTACCGTTCCGGTCCTTCATAGGTGCTCGTTTACAGCACTGGCCCCTAGAGTCTGCTAAGGCTACCCGGGGGATCTTTGTCTTTAGTGAAGGTTGAGTCATCCTCAGGGAGGGCCAGCACCGAATCAGATATCACTCGGCGCCGGTGTTGACCTGGGCCAGTCGTGGAGCTAGGTTCGTCTGTGGTGCAGAACCCGTCAGGGTCAGCACACAGAAGCGCACTGACACAGCACACAAAGACAAAGATCCCCCGTGTAGCCTTTAACAGACTGTTGGGGAAAGTGCTGTTGGCGAGCACCTATGAAGGACGGAATAGCACACGAGAGGGTGGTGTGGCCAAAACCACGCCCGCCCGCCTTTGTCTCCCCGATGCTGACGTTTACATAAAGCATCAGATACTCGTTTAAAGGCTGAGTCGACCTAGCAGAGGCGCCGGACCGGTGCAGACATTCGCCACTGATATCGATCCGTGAGCGGGAATCAAACTGGGGCTTGCTACCCCCTGTGCCAGCACTCCCCACTCACGCCACAGCCACGCGGACACGTCCCGCTCCACCTCGCACAGCAGGCGACCCCGACAGAGACTCCACGAGGACCCCCCCCTGCCCCCGTGCCGCCACCTGAAACTTCTCCCATCCCCTACCCAGGCCGAGGAGGACGCAGAGGGTCGGGAGATCCATGGCAGACACCGGCGTGGACACCGAGTCCACGGCCGGCGGCGGCGGAGGAGGAGCTCCTGGAGGTGCCGGGGGCAGCGCCGGACCGGTGCTGAACCTGGCGGACGAGGCCGTGCTGCAGAAGCACGTGCGCCGCCTGGTGCCCCTGCTGCTGGAGGATGGAGGCGAGGCCACCGCGGGCCTGGAGGCCTCCCTCTCGGAGCGCCACTGCCTGGAGCAGCTGCGGAAGTTCATCAGCGAGCCGCAGGCGCGGGCCCTCCTTGTGGAGCGCACTGCGCCCAAAGGTGACGACCCCCCCCCCTCCCCCCTCTTACACCTCGTGCTCCTCCTGCGCACCTCCGATCAATGACATTATCGATCATCGTTGACTCGCTCATCCATGCGAGCCACCGCACGGAGTCGAAGTCGGACGCTTTTTGAGAAGGGTCCCGCTGCTCCGTTGAGGGTTTTTATTCTGAGATGTTTTGAGTCGATCCATGAGTCGTTTATAAAGCGCCCGTGGAAACCGGAGCATGCGGAGAAAACCCCACACCTCGCGCGAGAGGGCAACGCTCTATCCCAGCACAGAGGGAAACAGGTGACGATTAGTCTACTTGCTGTACTGCCTTCTCCTGGCGAGCCAGGGTATACGGTAACCATAAAAAATTTAAATAAAAAATAAAATAATCATAATCATAAATGAAAATAAATCAATTAAATCACGTTTCGGAGGCAACACAAGCTTCCTTCATCAGGTGTAAAAAGGCACAGCAAAATAACTGTAGTGGGAGTTATTTGTGATGGGGCATTAATATATAGAGTAAAGAGGAGGGGGGGGGGAGCCAAGGGGGACGGGTGCAGGATGGGGGTGGGGCCAGGAAGGTGAAGTGGTAATAAAGGGCGGCGCAACGGATGGTGGAGGGAGGACGAGGTGCAGGGTGGGGGGGGGGGCACCTCGTCCTCCGTGGATGGTCTTCATATATCGAGGATCGCAGAGCTTGGGGGAGTGGGGTGTGGGCTTTGTCTCAGGCTCGCCATCTGGCTGCTGCTGCTGCTGCCGCCTTCCCGCTCAGCGTCTGTGGTTCAGCCTGGCGCCTCTGGCATGGTATGTACGTACCGTGCGTTGAACTTCTTTCGCGCCGTACGTAGCCAACCGTGCTAATCGGAGGTGCGGGGGAGGAGTGAGTTCAGTACTGTTAGAGGGAGACGTCATTCTAGGATGTATTCGACTGTAAGAGCGGGTAACGTGGAGCACAGCTCAGGGTGGTGGTGATGACGAGACTATTAGGAACGCACCTCGCAGCTGTGTCTGAGCAGAAGGAAGAGACGGCGGCAGTGGCTGTCACAGAAATCGTTGGCCACGATGAGGTTGGAGGTGGGTCGCTCAGCCTCGCATGAACCGCGGACGGCCAAAACACTTTGGCGTGGCCGTGTCCGGGAATGGTTATTGACCCCGGGTTAATCAATAGTGCTGCTCATCAGCGTTGTGTGTGTAGTGGGTCAATAACTAGAGGAGAGTCTCTCTGAGGCAACACATATTTTTATTAACAAATAATCCCTAACACAGAGGGGCAACAGCCCCTTACACCCACACGCCTCTCGCTGGCTATTCTAGCTCTTCTTGAGTGAAGCTTAGCCTCCACTGGTATACGAACCGGAGCCGACCCTTGCCAGGGGTACGGCTCTGCCCGTGGGCTCTTCTCTTCAGGAGGTTCTTGGTCTTCGTGCGGACGACGACTGCCTCGACCGTCCAGAGGGGCCCGCCTTTTATACAAGTCCCTGGCTCGCTCTGCCCCAGCCACGGCCCTTCCTTCCAGCACCTTCCACCAGGGCCTGGGAGGGTGACGTCATCCCCCAGCCCCCCCCCTCCCAGGTCTGGGGTTATCCCATAGGGCAGGGGCGGGGAACCTTTACCTGCCAAGGGCCATTTGGAAATTTACAACATCATTCGCGGGCCATACTAAATTATCAACTTAAAAATTAGCCTGTTGTTATATTTGGTCAAACATTTCATTAACTCACCCCTAATGTGATGGCTGTACCTGCTTCTCTTTGGCGAGGCGTGTGATGTTAGTTGGTATTGATGATGTTGCTACTCGCAACTGCTTTTCCAGGTTTGTTCCAAGATTTATTTAATTTCGAGTCCCGCCTGCGGTTGCCTTGGCAGGGCCAGAGACCAAATGATTCCCCACCCGGTGCCATCGGGGTTACCGTAGACCCCGTGGACCATCGTCCCTTGACACTGGGCTCAGGCACACTACCGCCCCCTATGGACACGTGTGGGATACTTCCGGCTGGCAGCATGGGGAGTGCACCACAACAACACCAATACTAGTACCTCTGCATGTGCACGTGTTCCCGACTGTGTGTCGGAGTTAGGCCTCGGCAAGGCAAGGCAATTTACCATTTTTACCGGGTAAAAGGGTAAAGGTGTCGACATGCCAAGGGGTAAGGTAAAGGGGAGGGTACAGGTAGCGTGAAGTATTAACCGGTAAATACGGTGCCTTGTTTACCGCTAAAAGCTCCGTGGCGCAGTCCATGGCCCCCATTTAATAAGTAATATTTAAAAAAACTCTTTTTAAAAACACGCTTTTATTAAATGTACCGTGCTAGTAATGACAGAACTCCACAACTCTAGGAAGTGGCCCGAGGCTTGCCACAACGTAAGGGGCCGTGGTGATTTACAGCCAATGTCAGTGTACCGTGGACAATTAGACCCAAGCCGAAACATAACATATAAAACATGTTAAAAAATATGATAGAATATGGTGTTGTCATCAGTATGACATAAGTATACCAAGTTTGCAGTCGATACCACATTGGGAAGTGTGGTAAAATTGAGTTACAAGATTTGAGGATACAACAACAATGACAACAACAACAACGACAACAACAACAGACAGAGTGAGTTCAAAGAAAGCGTGTAAAATTGGAATAATCGAGAGTATTCTATATGTATAAAGCGCTCTACCTATAGAATTTACCGTTATAAACCTTGTTCATGTGTAGTAGTTCCCTAGTAATTATCCTGTAATCGGTAATTTGTAGGCTCGTTGCTTTCTACCTTTTACCTTACCTGCTAAAGGGTAAAAGGTAGGGTAGAGTGATTGTATTGTGGTAAGGGTAAAAGGTAGGGTAAAGGTAGGCTCGTTGTTTCTACCTTTTACCTTACCGAGGCCACGTGGGGAGCGCCACGTGGCCACTGAGTTCGATTCCCGCTCGCTGCCCAACAGCCGGTGACGATGATCATCGTTCAGATGATTATCTGAAGCGGTCCTGGGACCTCCCCTAGGTCGACTCAGCCAAAAATAAGAACCTGGTGTAGCGGTGTGCAGTTAAAACATCGCCACTGGGGAGACAAAGGCGGCCGGGCGTGGTTGCCGGCCTTCACATGTGCTGCTCGCTAACAGCACTTGCCCCTACAGTCTGTTACAGGCTACACGGGGAGGTGGGATCTTTGTCTTTGTATGAGAGTATAAGAGGAGCGGTGGCACGCTGCTGATGAATATCTGTGCCGGTTATGGGCCTCCCCTAGGTTGACCCAGCCTTAAATGGTGCGATGTAAAACTGGGGAGACAAAGGCGGCCGGGCGTAGCGCTAAACCAACAAAACCACCCTCTTGGTGTGCCGCTGGGGACTTCGCCGATGCCGGCCAAGAGCAACTTGTCCCCCGAGACTCCACGAGGCTCACCGGGGGATCTTTGTCTTTATCTTTGTAAAGTGTGGAACTTGGGGGGGGCAGCGCCGCCAACCCTGGCGAGCCTCGGTTCGACTCCCAGCCGGGGAGTGACGGCAGCCGGAGCACGCTGTGTGTGTACTGTGTATGTGTGTACTGTGTGTGTGTAGTGTGTGTGTACACTGTGTGTGTGTGTACTGTGTGTGTGTGTACTGTGTATGTACACTGTGTGTGTGTACTGTGTGTGTGTGTACTGTGTATGTACACTGTGTGTGTGTGTGTACTGTGTGTGTGTGTGTAGTGTGTGTGTACCGTGTGTGTACACTGTGTGTGTACACTGTGTGTGTACACTGTGTGTACTGTGTGTGTATACTGTGTGTGTGTACTGTGTGTGTGTGTACTGTGTGTGTGTAGTGTGTGTGTAGTGTGTGTGTACTGTGTGTGTACTGTGTGTGTATACTGTGTGTGTGTACTGTGTGTGTGTGTACTGTGTGTGTACACTGTGTGTGTGTGCTGTGTGTGTGTACTGTGTATGTACTGTGTGTGTACTGTGTGTGTACTGTGTGTGTGTACACTGTGTGTGTGTACTGTGTATGTACACTGTGTGTGTACTGTGTGTGTGTACTGTGTGTGTACACTGTGTGTGTGTACTGTGTGTGTGTACACTGTGTGTGTGTAGTGTGTGTGTACCGTGTGTGTGTACTGTGTGTGTACACTGTTTGTGTGTACACTGTGTGTGCACTGTGTGTGTGTACACTGTGTGTGTGTACACTGTGTAGTGTACTGTGTGTGTACACTGTGTACTGTGTGTGTGTACACTGTGTGTGTGTACACTGTGTGTACACTGTGTGTGTAGTGTACACTGTGTGTGTGTGTGTGTACACTGTGTAGTGTACTGTGTGTGTACACTGTGTGTGTACTGTGTGTGTAGTGTACACTGTGTGTGTGTACTGTGTGTACACTGTGTGTGTGTGTACACTGTGTGTGTACACTGTGTGTACACTGTGTGTGTGTACACTGTGTGTACACTGTGTGTGTGTGTGTACACTGTGTGTGTACTGTGTGTGTACTGTATGTGTACACTGTGTGTGCGTGTGTACACTGTGTGTGTACACTGTGTGTGTGCGTGTGTACACTGTGTGTGCACTGTGTGTACACTGTGTGTGTACACTGTGTGTGTGCGTGTGTACACTGTGTGTGTGCGTGTGTACACTGTGTGTGTGTGTACACTGTGTGTGTGCGTGTGTGCACGGTGTGTGCACTGTGTGTGTACACTGTGTGTGCACTGTGTGTGTGTGTACACTGTGTGTGTGTAAACTGTGTGTGTGTACACTGTGTGTGCACTGTGTGTGTGTACACTGTGTGTGTGCACTGTGTGTGTACACTGTGTGTGTGTACACTGTGTGTGTGTGTGCACTGTGTGTGTGTGTGCACTGTGTGTGTGCACTGTGTGTGTGTGTGTGCACTGTGTGTGTACACTATGTGTGTGTACACTGTGTGTGTGTGCACTGTGTGTGTGTGTGTACTGTGTGTGTGTGTGTACACTGTGTGTGTACACTGCAACATGTCCGAACGGTGTGTTGGGGCTTGGTGTTTGTGTGGTGTGTGTGAGTGTGTGTGTGTGGTGTGTGTGTGTGGTGTGTGTGTGTGGTGTGTGTGTGTGGTGTGTGTGTGTGGTGTGTGTGTGTGTGGAGTGTTTGTGTGGTGTGTGTGTGTGGTGTGTGTATGTGGAGTGTTTGTGTGGTGTGTGTGTGTGGTGTGTGTGTGGAGTGTTTGTGTGGTGTGTGTGTGTGGTGTGTGTGTGTGGAGTGTGTGTGTGGTGTGTGTGTGTGGAGTGTCTGTGAGGTGTGTGTGTGTGGTGTGTGTGTGGTGTGTGTATGTGGTGTGTGTGTGTGGTGTGTGTGTGTGGAGTGTTTGTGTGGTGTGTGTGTGTGGTGTGTGTATGTGGAGTGTTTGTGTGGTGTGTAGTGTCTGTGAGGTGTGTGTGGTGGAGGTGGTAGAGGGTGTCCGTGCAGGTCCCCGGTTCGATCCCCGCTCACGACCAACACCAGTGGCGATTATCTAAACCGTTTTCGGGCCTCCCGTAGGTCGACTCAGCCTCAAATGAGCACGTGATTGCGGTGTATAGTAAACATCGCCACTTAGGGAGACAAAGGCGGCCGGGTACGGTGCTGGCCACCCACCCCCCTCGTGTGCTACTCGCTAACAGCACTTGTCCCCAGCAGTCTGTAGAGGCTACACGGGGGGTCTTTGTCTTTGTGTGCGTAGCGGCACTCATCGCTGTTGGCAGCACTAAGCCAGCGGATTGCCGTGGCAGAGGTCAGGCCAACGTTGACCCAACGTTGGTCGGAACCGGTGGACCAACGTTGACCCAACGTTGACGGCCCAACGTTCAATGTTTACTCGGTAATGTCGACTTCTCCGCAGTCTGTCTAGACAGCGCCTGTCTCTACAGTCTGTCTAGACAGCGCCTGTCTCTACAGTCTGTCTAGTCAGTGCCTGTCTCTACAGTCAGTCTAGACAGTGCCTGTCTCTACACTCTGTCTAGACAGTGCCTGTCTCTACAGTCTGTCTAGACAGTGCCTGTCTCTACAGTATGTCTAGACAGTGCCTGTCTCTAAAGTCTGTCTAGACAGCGCCTGTGTCTACAGTCTGTCTAGACAGTGCCTGTCTCTACAGTCTGTCTAGACAGAGCCTGTCTTTACACTCTGTCTAGTCAGTGCCTGTCTCTACAGTCTGTCTAGACAGTGCCTGTGTCTACAGTCTGTCTAGACAGCGCCTGTGTCTACAGTCTGTCTAGACAGCGCCTGTCTCTACAGTTTGTCTAGACAGCGCCTGTCTCTACAGTCTGTCTAGACAGCGCCTGTGTCTACAGTCTGTCTAGACAGCGCCTGTCTCTACAGTCTGTCTAGACAGTGCCTGTGTCTACAGTCTGTCTAGACAGCGCCTGTCTCTACAGTCTGTGTAGACAGCGCCTGTGTCTACAGTCTGTCTAGACAGCGCCTGTCTCTACAGTCTGTCTAGACAGCGCCTGTCTTTACAGTCTGTCTAAACAGCGCCTGTCTCTACAGTCTGTCTAGACAGCGCCTGTGTCTACAGTCTGTCTAGACAGCGCCTGTCTTTACAGTCTGTGTAGACAGCACCTGTGTCTACAGTCTGTCTAGAAAGCGCCTGTCTCTACAGTCTGTCTAGACAGCGCCTGTCTTTACAGTCTGTCTAAACAGCGCCTGTGTCTACAGTCTGTCTAGACAGTGCCTGTGTCTACAGTCTGTCTAGACAGTGCCTGTCTCTACAGTCTGTCTGGACAGTGCCTGTGTCTACAGTCTGTCTAGACAGTGCCTGTCTCTACAGTCTGTCTAGACAGTGCCTGTGTCTACAGTCTGTCTGGACAGTGCTTGTGTCTACAGTCTGTCTAGACAGTGCCTGTGTTTACAGTCTGTCTAGACAGCGCCTGTCTCTACAGTTTGTCTAGACAGTGCCTGTCTCTACAGTCTGTCTATACAGCGCCTGTCTCTACAGTCTGTCTAGACAGCGCCTGTGTCTACAGTCTGTCTAGACAGTGCTTGTGTCTACAGTCTGTCTAGACAGTGCCTGTCTCTACAGTCTGTCTAGACAGTGCTTGTGTCTACAGTCTGTCTAGACAGCGCCTGTCTCTACAGTCTGTCTAGACAGTGCCTGTCTCTACAGTCTGTGTAGACAGCGCCTGTGTCTACAGTCTGTCTAGACAGTGCCTGTGTCTACAGTCTGTCTAGACAGCGCCTGTCTCTACAGTCTGTCTAGACAGTGCCTGTCTCTACAGTCTGTCTAGACAGCGCCTGTTTCTACAGTATGTCTAGATAGTGCCTGTGTCTACAGTCTGTCTAGACAGCGCCTGTCTCTACAGTCTGTCTAGACAGCGCCTGTCTCTACAGTCTGTCTAGACAGCGCCTGTCTCTTCAGTCTGTCTAGACAGCGCCTGTGTCTACAGTCTGTCTAGACAGAGCCTGTCTTTACACTCTGTCTAGTCAGTGCCTGTCTCTACAGTCTGTCTAGACAGTGCCTGTGTCTACAGTCTGTCTAGACAGCGCCTGTGTCTACAGTCTGTCTAGACAGCGCCTGTCTCTACAGTTTGTCTAGACAGAGCCTGTCTTTACACTCTGTCTAGTCAGTGCCTGTCTCTACAGTCTGTCTAGACAGTGCCTGTGTCTACAGTCTGTCTAGACAGCGCCTGTGTCTACAGTCTGTCTAGACAGCGCCTGTCTCTACAGTTTGTCTAGACAGCGCCTGTCTTTACAGTCTGTCTAGACAGCGCCTGTGTCTACAGTCTGTCTAGACAGCGCCTGTCTCTACAGTCTGTCTAGACAGTGCCTGTGTCTACAGTCTGTCTAGACAGCGCCTGTCTATACAGTCTGTGTAGACAGCGCCTGTGTCTACAGTCTGTCTAGACAGCGCCTGTCTCTACAGTCTGTCTAGACAGCGCCTGTCTTTACAGTCTGTCTAAACAGCGCCTGTCTCTACAGTCTGTCTAGACAGCGCCTGTGTCTACAGTCTGTCTAGACAGTGCCTGTCTCTACACTCTGTCTAGACAGTGCCTGTCTCTACAGTCTGTCTAGACAGTGCCTGTCTCTACAGTATGTCTAGATAGTGCCTGTGTCTACAGTCTGTCTAGACAGCGCCTGTCTCTACAGTCTGTCTAGACAGCGCCTGTCTCTACAGTCTGTCTAGACAGCGCCTGTCTCTTCAGTCTGTCTAGACAGCGCCTGTGTCTACAGTCTGTCTAGACAGCGCCTGTGTCTACAGTCTGTCTAGACAGCGCCTGTCTCTACAGTTTGTCTAGACAGCGCCTGTCTTTACAGTCTGTCTAGACAGCGCCTGTGTCTACAGTCTGTCTAGACAGCGCCTGTCTCTACAGTCTGTCTAGACAGTGCCTGTGTCTACAGTCTGTCTAGACAGCGCCTGTCTATACAGTCTGTGTAGACAGCGCCTGTGTCTACAGTCTGTCTAGACAGCGCCTGTCTCTACAGTCTGTCTAGACAGCGCCTGTCTTTACAGTCTGTCTAAACAGCGCCTGTCTCTACAGTCTGTCTAGACAGCGCCTGTGTCTACAGTCTGTCTAGACAGTGCCTGTCTCTACACTCTGTCTAGACAGTGCCTGTCTCTACAGTCTGTCTAGACAGTGCCTGTCTCTACAGTATGTCTAGATAGTGCCTGTGTCTACAGTCTGTCTAGACAGCGCCTGTCTCTACAGTCTGTCTAGACAGCGCCTGTCTCTACAGTCTGTCTAGACAGCGCCTGTCTCTTCAGTCTGTCTAGACAGCGCCTGTGTCTACAGTCTGTCTAGACAGCGCCTGTGTCTACAGTCTGTCTAGACAGCGCCTGTGTCTACAGTCTGTCTAGACAGCGCCTGTGTCTACAGTTTGTCTTGACAGCGCCTGTGTCTACAGTCTGTCTTGACAGCGCCTGTCTCTACAGTCTGTCTAGACAGTGCCTGTCTCTACAGTCTGTCTAGACAGTGCCTGTCTCTACAGTCTGTCTAGACAGTGCCTGTCTCTACAGTCTGTGTAGACAGTGCCTGTCTCTACAGTCTGTCTAGATAGTGCCTGTCTCTACAATCTGTCTAGACAGTGCTTGTGTCTACAGTCTGTCTAGACAGTGCCTGTCTCTACAGTCTGTCTAGACAGCGCCTGTCTCTACAGTCTGTCTAGACAGTGCCTGTCTCTACAGTCTGTCTAGACAGTGCCTGTCTCTACAGTCTGTCTAGACAGTGCCTGTCTCTACAGTCTGTCTAGACAGTGCCTGTCTCTACAGTCTGTCTAGACAGCGCTTGTGTCTACAGTCTGTCTAGACAGCGCCTGCCTCTACAGTCTGTCTAGACAGCGCCTGTGTTTACAGTCTTTCTAGACAGTGCCTGTCTCTACAGTCTGTCTAGACAGCGCCTGTGTCTACAGTCTGTCTAGACAGCGCCTGTGTCTACAGTCTGTCTAGACAGCGCCTGTCTCTACAGTTTGTCTAGACAGCGCCTGTCTTTACAGTCTGTCTAGACAGCACCTGTGTCTACAGTCTGTCTAGACAGCGCCTGTCTCTACAGTCTGTCTAGACAGTGCCTGTGTCTACAGTCTGTCTAGACAGCGCCTGTCTATACAGTCTGTGTAGACAGCGCCTGTGTCTACAGTCTGTCTAGACAGCGCCTGTCTCTACAGTCTGTCTAGACAGCGCCTGTCTTTACAGTCTGTCTAAACAGCGCCTGTCTCTACAGTCTGTCTAGACAGCGCCTGTGTCTACAGTCTGTCTAGACAGTGCCTGTCTCTACACTCTGTCTAGACAGTGCCTGTCTCTACAGTCTGTCTAGACAGTGCCTGTCTCTACAGTATGTCTAGATAGTGCCTGTGTCTACAGTCTGTCTAGACAGCGCCTGTCTCTACAGTCTGTCTAGACAGCGCCTGTCTCTACAGTCTGTCTAGACAGCGCCTGTCTCTTCAGTCTGTCTAGACAGCGCCTGTGTCTACAGTCTGTCTAGACAGCGCCTGTGTCTACAGTCTGTCTAGACAGCGCCTGTGTCTACAGTTTGTCTTGACAGCGCCTGTGTCTACAGTCTGTCTTGACAGCGCCTGTCTCTACAGTCTGTCTAGACAGTGCCTGTCTCTACAGTCTGTCTAGACAGTGCCTGTCTCTACAGTCTGTCTAGACAGTGCCTGTCTCTACAGTCTGTGTAGACAGTGCCTGTCTCTACAGTCTGTCTAGATAGTGCCTGTCTCTACAATCTGTCTAGACAGTGCTTGTGTCTACAGTCTGTCTAGACAGTGCCTGTCTCTACAGTCTGTCTAGACAGCGCCTGTCTCTACAGTCTGTCTAGACAGTGCCTGTCTCTACAGTCTGTCTAGACAGTGCCTGTCTCTACAGTCTGTCTAGACAGTGCCTGTCTCTACAGTCTGTCTAGACAGTGCCTGTCTCTACAGTCTGTCTAGACAGCGCTTGTGTCTACAGTCTGTCTAGACAGCGCCTGCCTCTACAGTCTGTCTAGACAGCGCCTGTGTTTACAGTCTTTCTAGACAGTGCCTGTTCCTACAGTCTGACTAGACAGTGCGACAGATCTTTGTGTACGAGTGGTTGACGATGTGCGACGAGGTGGGGGGGGGGGGTTTGAGAAATGTGATGTCACATCAAAATGTGCAACTTTAAATAAATACTAGCTGTACTACCCGGCTTCGCCCGGGACTTGTATCCACCACGGCCGGCCGCCTTTGTCTCCCCAGTGGCGATGTTAATACGCTACAGCAGTTACTCGTTTGAGGCAGAGTCGACCTAGGGGAGGTTCAAAGAATCGTCACCGGTGGTGGTCGTGAGCGTGAATGGAACTGGGTTCGCCGGGTTGGTAGCGCAGCGTAGCGTTAAGCACTACACCCACCGCTCCTCACACACCACACACGCACAGACACACACACAGACACACACACAGACACACGCAGACACACACAGACACACACAGACAGAGACACATACACACACAGACAGCACGCTAACCACTACACTACCGCTCCCCACACACCACACACGCACACACACAGACACACACACAGACACACACACAGACACACACACACAGACACAGGCAGCACGCTAAGCACTACACTACCGTTCCCCCTACACAACACACGCGCGCGCGTCCATAGGTACACATACACGCGCTTGCTGCAGACACACACGACTTTCAGGGTGCGTACGGCAGTAAACGACTGAAATAATAAAGCGGCAATGCTGCGCAAGGAACTCCTTAGACCTGCAACACATTTGTGTAATGCGAGCGTAAACACACAAACACATACAAACACATACACAATATACACACACATACATGCAGACACACAGACAGACACATAACACACATACATACACACACATACATACACAGAAACACATACACACACATACATAGACACACACATACATACACACAAACACATGCACACACGTACATACATACAGACACGCAGACATACACATAAAGACATAGAAAAAAACCCACATACATGCACACACACAAACACATACACACACATACATACACACATACATACAGACACACAGACATACACATAAACACATACACACATATGTATGACCCGGCTTCGCCCGGGACTTGGATCCACGATGCCCGGCCGCCTTTGTCTCCCCAGTGACGATGTTCACACACAACAGCAGTTACGCGTTTGAGGCTGAGTGGACCTAGGGGAGGGCCAGGTCCGTTTCAAATAATCGTCAGCGGTGGTGGGCGTGAGTTGGAATGGAACTGGGGTCGCTCAACCAGCTTAATGACTATTTGTACAAAGAACATATAAAGAATCGATTATAATAACCAGGCTACAGTCCACATTATAGACTGCCAGTACACGCAGTCAGCTTCATAAGCAGGCTAGAGTGTACATGATAGAGTGGCAGTACGCTCACCGAGCTTAATAAGCAGGCTACAGTCTACATGATAGACTGGCAGTACGCTGACCCAGCTTAATGACTATTTGTACAGTGAACATTAAAGTAATCGATTGTTGGCGCGTTGGGTTTAAAAGTAATATTAATTGCACACATTGTGGTGGGGGTGGAGTGAAGAGTAGGAAAAACTTTGATGAATTTACCTCAGAGTGACGTGGTGGGTGTCGAGGCCTAGTAGCATGCAGAGCCTGCGGCCTCGCCTAAATTGCCCACCCGGCAGAGGCAGGGTACGGGTGGCGTGCCTTCCCCCCCCCTCAGCGCTCCAACAATACTGTGTAATGGCTATTCTTTAATTATTTACGGAGCCTATGAAAGTGGCGAAGGCGTGGCTAGCCGTTGACAGGGGCAACCGCCGTCCAATGAAACTGCAGCCCTTGGCGAAGGCGTGGCTAGCCGTTGCCAGGTCCAATGAAAGCGGCGAAGGCGTCGCTATCCGTTGCCAGGGGCAACCGCCGTCCAATTAAAGTGCGTATGGTCCGAAATCCACACACACACACACAGACGGACAGACAGACATGCACGATTTTATATATATAGATAGACAACACGTTCTACTTAATTAAATAGACTTTGCCCCACGGGGGGGGTCAAAAATCGTCCAAAATCACGTGACGTCACTTATGGACGGCCCCTAAGTGCCTCCCCTCTAGGTCGGCTTTAAATGAGTGCCAAGTGTGGGAGTGGTGTTGTGTTGAGAGTCAAGGGACCATCATTTAATTCCCTGGTCCTCGGCGCAATCTGCCCTGAGTTGTACTTCTTGGTGCGAGGCGTGAAGCCGTCAGCACTCGCGAGGCAACGGGCGGTGAGCGCGGTACAGACCACACCGTTCGCTCACGCGGCATGCCGGCCTCAATAGGCGCTCGCCAACAGCGCAATGCCCCCACGGTCCCGGCAAGGCTGAACTGTGGATGCTTTGTCTGTGTTCTGCAGAGGATGTTTCTGACGAGGGAGAGGACAAAGACGCTGTCACCTACAACATCACCATCGACATCCACTACGGAATCAAGTCGAGCAGGTGGTGGACCAGGCCCACGTGGGATGACCTCCGGTCCCATCGCCCACATCCCTCCCTCCCCTCCTTCCCTCACTCCCTGCGACTTGTACCGGGGTCACCACTCCCCCCCGCCTGTTCCCCCATGAAGATCGCGATGGGAACGCGCGGCCGAACGCGTGGCCGTGCCCGCGGTCCGGGCCGCGTACCGTCGCCCGGGTCACGTTTTGCTTGCTCGTAGCCCTGCTCGTGATCTTGGGCTCAGATCGTCTTACAAATCAACGTCTCTGCCATCATCTCGATCACGGTCAGGGTTAGGGTTTCTCGACTTTCGTGTCCGTGCTCGTGTTTGACCTCGTATCTGGCCCCGTGGTTGACCTCGTGTTTGACCTCGTGTTTGACCTTGTGTCTGGCCTCGTGTTCGACCTCGTGCTCGCGCTGACGGTTTGTGTCCCCGCGCCCGTGCAGCCTGGCACTCATCAAGCGCGGCGGCGTGCTGGACGCCGACAAGCCGATGGCGTCGCAGCTGCGCGTGATGACGTTCAGCGAGGACTCGCCCTACGAGACGCTGCACGCCTTCGTCAGCTCCGCCGTGTCGCCCTTCTTCAAGTCCTACATCAAGGAGTCCGGCAAGGCCGAGAGGTGCGCGTCGCACTCCAGCCCGCGGCCGTGCGATGCGCGGCAGCCGGCCGAGTTTGTGAGCCGGCCGAGTCCGTGCCGTCACCGCAGCCTTCAAAAGAGCTTTACAGCTCATCGGATTCCTCCAGTATAAATATTCTGATTCTGAACCTTACTACCCCTGCCATCGCCACAACCTTACCACCATCACCACCACCGCAACCATATATCTTAACACCACCGCTGTCAATCTTACCACCATCACCAACTCTACCTCCTTCACTACCTTCAATATTACCACCACTACCACCGTCGTCAATCTCACCACCATCATCACCACCACTACCTCCAGCACATTCACTACCTACCACTACCACCCACCATCATCACCTCCACCATCCACTACCACCAAAATCACCACCACCCACATCACTCTTACCACCAGCGGCGTCACCCACGACTACTGCCACCTTTATTACCATCCTCACCACCGCCACCACCATGAATTCTACGACTACCACCGCCATCGTCACTGCCACACCATCAACGGTGTGTCGATGGTGCTTTTTGTGTTTAGTTTGTTGTCCTTCCCCCGCACCTCTAATTGGCACGGTTGGCTACGAATGGTGGCGAAATGTTAACTACCTCGCTTGGTATACAGGAGGTCGTGCGTTCATTCCCGACCCTGACGCCTCCTATATATGTGCAGTTTGCGGTGTCTCTCTCCCCATGGTCGCGTGGATTTTTCTCCGGGTTCTCCGGTTGTTTCCCCTCCACATTTATATTCAACATCATGCGCTGAGAGTATTTGGCTGCTGTAGACGTCCACGTGATGATAAGCCACTTCGTGGAGCTATCATAGCCGCAATGGGGCCTTAACCGATAAAATATAAAAATAGTTTAGTTCATGACTTTACATACAACGGGACCTGCTCCGACTTGAGCGCTCATCCCTTCAGGGACGGGGACAAGATGGCGCCGTCGGTGGAGAAGAAGATCGCCGAGCTGGAGATGGGCCTGCTGCACCTGCAGCAGAACATCGACATCCCCGAGATCAGCCTGCCCATCCACCCCACCGTGAGCGCCGTGCTGCGCCACAGCGCCGAGCGCGGCGACCGCGCCAAGGTGAAGGTGGGGGGGGGAGGGGTCGCTGCTAAGGGGGGGGGGGTCAAAGTTCGGAAGCCGCGGCGCTGGCCCAGGGGTCAGGGCAGGTGCCAAGGTCGGGCACCGTTGGCGCCGGTGCCGCTCGGCGGGGCTGCCGGAGGAGTCCACGGTTATAGGAGGGGCTGATTTGTTTTGTTGAGTGTATATACGGGCAACTTGCCACGTGACGGGAGAGTTCGTACGGAGTTCTCGACGAGTGTCGCATCATCATCATCGTCGTCATCGTCGTCGCCCCCCCCCCCCCCGCCTCCCACTCACTGTGTATTGGAGCACGGCCCACGGGAGCAGATATCGCAGAGCTGCTTTTGAGGTCCTCGTGCAAGCGCGACCCTTCATCCACACACTCAGGGGGGCCACCTATGGGACCCTTTTCGTCAGTATCCAAATATGATGAAAAATACAAGAATAGGCTTTACCTTTGACCTTTTTCTGCATTAACCACACGTACTTGTGGTAAAACATGCAAACAAGCATGCCCTGACAACGATATATGCCTTGTCTCTGAAAAAAAACTGAGATCTATTATTTGGTGTGTGAACATCTTAACGCCGCCTGTGTTTTATTGCCGGAGAGGGCAGACCGTGTTCTTGTAAGGGGTGGGGGGGGCGAGTTCCCCAGAGCGCTCTGCCCCACGGGAACGTTTCGCGGCAGGGTAAGTTGGAGCCGAGCGTCATTTCGGTCTCGGAGCTCGAACGCGGTGCGAGTTGAGTGCTGCCGCAGCGATTGGTGACCCCGGGCACATTCAAAGCCGAGTCGGGGATGGAACGCAGGCCCTCGTTGCTGCAAGGCGACAACTGTAACCCCTGCGGCCACGCCGCCGCCACCGCCCCCTCCCCTTCTTCCCCGTGGTCACCCCGCGTCGCCAACGTAAGCCTTCGGAAATAATGATAACAAATAAAAACAACGCGGTCGACCTGAACGCCTCCTCGAACCGTCTCGCTCCCGCCAGGTGTCGGACTTTGGGGAGCGAGTGGAGGACGCCACGTACCTCAACCAGCTGCAGTCCGGCGTCAACCGCTGGATCCGCGAGATCCAGAAGGTGAGGATCGACGCGGTCCCGTTGGAGGCTTCGCCGGCCGCTAAGGTGCCGAGTGGCGAAATCCGCGGCGTGCGCCCGGCGGGTGGGTGGGGGGATTGGCGACGGGCTGAGCGAGCGCTCCCGGGCCACGGCCTCTCACGTACAACGCGTGGAGTCTCGCCAGCGTCGCGACAATCCCACCTCCTTCGGCGTTCAGCCGCCGCTGACGACGAATGGCGCCGCCGAGTAGCCTCGCGAGAATGACGTCATCACCTTTCTCCTCTGTTCTAAGTTAGTAGGGGAGTATGAGAGGATGATGATATGACAGCGTGAAGGAGGGGTGAAGTTATTGTGATGTCACAGCGACGTCAGCACGACGCACAAACCCGGCTCAACGCTGTGGCAATCGGGTGACGTCCCCAACGCACGTCACCCAGCCAGACAGGAATCCACCCAGGTCATCCAGCCAGAAAACGGTTTTCCTCACATAGCACAATTGATACAAATTTGCAGTTTGCTTAGTCCCCGATTTCTATTCGCTTGTCTCTTTGCTTCGCTGTTCGTTCTCAGTTTTCATTTTACTGCCGTTGTCGTTTTCAAAAACCCGAGCTACTCTTGCAATTGGGGCCTTCCGGAGTTCTCTCTCAGCCGGTTTACACAGAAATCAACCGCGGAGAATTGACTTTGATTGCCGCCACTGCAGGTGACAAAGCTGGACCGCGACCCGGCGTCAGGCACGGCGCTGCAGGAGATCAGCTTCTGGCTGAACCTGGAGCGGGCGCTCTACCGCATCCAGGAGAAGCGCGAGAGCCCCGAGGTGCTGCTCACACTCGACATCCTCAAGCACGGCAAGCGCTTCCACGCCACCGTCAGCTTCGACACCGACACCGGTACGCTCTCTCCCTCTCTCGCCCCCTCGGTCATTCACTCGCTCCCTCCCTCCCTCACTCGCTCCCTCACTCACTCCCTCCCTCACTCGCTCCCTCACTCGCTCCCTCACTCGCTCCCTCACTCGCTCCCTCACTCGCTCCCTCCCTCCCTCACTCTGTCATTCACTCGCTCCCTTCCTGGGCCAAAAGTAGTTCAACGGTTACAATCACGTTGCAACGTTGGGCCAACGTTGAATGTTTACTGCGCATCTCACACGCGCACTCCCGTCACTCACCCAAATTACTCACTTGCTCACTCACACTCACTCGTGTCACCCACTCGCTCGCTCACGCACTAACTCACCGGTTCTCTCATTCCCTCGCCTGCTCGCTCGCTCGCCCGCTCGATTGCTCTCTCCCTGCTTTACTCAAATCGGCCTGGTTTCCGCTGAGCTCTACCGGCCTCGAGAAACGGACCAGTTGCGGTCCGTGTCCCCCGCCGTCGGGGTGGTCACGACGGGGACTGCGGTTTGAAACCCTGCCGTTCACGTGGAGCTTGTCCCGTCACTCTTGCTCTGTGCTCTGCCATCCGTCTCGTTCCTGTCTCTCCGTCCCTACCCGCTCCCACCACCCCCCACCGCCCCCACTACCCCCACCCCCCCACCATCCCCACCCCCCCCACCCCCATTCCACCGCGACCCACGACCCCCCCCACCGCCCGCCAGGCCTGAAGCAGGCCCTGGAAACGGTGAACGACTACAACCCGCTCATGAAGGACTTCCCGCTCAACGACCTCCTGTCGGCCACGGAGCTCGACCGCATCCGCGTGGCGCTGCTTGCCATCTTCACCCACCTGCGCAAGATCCGCAACACCAAGTACCCGATCCAGCGCGCCCTGCGGCTGGTCGAGGCAATCTCGCGTGACCTCAGCGCGCAGCTGCTCAAGGTGCTGGGCACGCGCAAGCTCATGCACATCTCCTACGAGGAGTTCGAGAAGGTGAGTGCCCCATCGATCGGCGGGGGGGGGGGGGTGGAATTGCGCCGGTGTCGCGGTCGCCGGCGGTTCGGGGGGAGAGAATCGCCGGTCTGGCACCAAAGAGGCCGTACGTTGTGCTGGTGGGTAGAGAGGGATAGGAACAAACCGATCAGAGCCCAGCTAACACCCACAACCTTTATCACCCCAGCTAATCGGAGCATAGTTCTACCACGCCACTGGATCACTACTCGCGAGCCGAAACAGAAGCCGAGGGAGGAGCGAATGGTGACGGTGGCGTGCCGCTCTGTGTCGCGGCGCGAGCGACGGTGACGGTGGCGCTCCGTGTCGTGGCGCAGGTGATGGTGGCGTGCTTCGAAGTGTTCCAGGCGTGGGACGACGAGTACGAGAAGCTGCAGGTGCTGCTGCGCGACCTCGTCAAGCGCAAGCGCGAGGAGAACCTCAAGATGGTGTGGCGCATCGGCCCCGCGCACAAGAAGCTGCAGGCGCGCCTCGAGCAGATGCGCAAGTTCCGTCGCCACCACGAGCAGCTGCGCGCCGTCATCGTCCGCGTGCTGCGCCCCCAGGTGACGCGCGGACGCAGAAGCGCAGGCGGGCAGAAGGTGGACTCACAGATACACGGATTTGTGTCGATTTATTCGTTAACTTTTATTTTTGGGCGAAATTCGTTGGACTCTTATCCACCAAAAAACCTTGCCCATCGCAGGGGGTTAGGTTCTTGAAAATAGTCGCAGTCGGCAAATCCACGATTCGCCAACTCTAAAGGCATCAGTGGGAAAACTCGCGGTTTGGTTCACGGTCCGCAAGACGACACCCACCCCCTGCTGTTGTTTTATGTTACCCTACATCGACCCAACACATTAAGCAGGATATATTTATCACGTAAAATAAGATTCATTTTGTCTATAGGGTAAAATGTATGGAATTAACAGAAATATTCTCGTGTACAGTACTGTACTGTACACATACACAAACCTTAAAATAGACAATGGTGGTCTTGATGTCAATGGTGGTGGTGGTGATGGTGGTGGTGGTGATGGTGATGGTGGTGGTGATGGTGGTGGTGGTGATGGTGGTGGTGATGGTGGTGGTGGTGATGGTGGTGGTGGTGGTGATGGTGGTGGTGATGGTGGTGTTGGTGATGGTGGTGGTGATGGTGGTGGTGATGGTGGTGGTGGTGGTGATGGTGGTGGTGATGGTGGTGGTGATGGTGGTGGTGGTGGTGGTGATAGTGGTGGTGGTGGTGATGGTGGTGGTGGTGGTGATGGTGGTGGTGGTGATGGTGGTGGTGATGGTGGTGGTGGTGATGGTGGTGGTGGTGGTGGTGATGGTGGTGGTGATGGTGGTGGTGGTGATGGTGGTGGTGGTGGTGTTGGTGATGGTGGTGGTGATGGTGGTGGTGATGGTGGTGGTGGTGGTGGTGATGGTGGTGGTGATGGTGGTGGTGGTGGTGATAGTGGTGGTGGTGGTGATGGTGGTGGTGATGGTGGTGGTGATGGTGGTGGTGGTGATGGTGGTGGTGGTGATGGTGGTGGTGGTGTTGGTGATGGTGGTGGTGATGGTGGTGGTGATGGTGGTGGTGATGGTGGTGGTGGTGATGGTGGTGGTGGTGGTGATGGTGGTGGTGGTGTTGGTGATGGTGGTGGTGATGGTGGTGGTGATGGTGGTGGTGGTGATGGTGGTGGTGATGGTGGTGGTGGTGGTGATAGTGGTGGTGGTGATGGTGGTGGTGGTGATGGCCTCAGCGTGCCCATAGCCTGATACAAGCGCCGTGGTGACGTCACCACCACTTAGTGGGGAATGGTGGTGGTGGTGATGATGATGATGATGATCATGACGATCATGGTCATGAATTCATTTATGGTGGTGGTGGTGTCAATGATGGTGATCATGGTGTCAATGATGGTGATGTTGACGACGACGCCACCCAACCCCTCCGTGCTCCCCGCCAGATGGCGCCCACCATGTCTCAGCCGCCGCCACCGTCGCAGCAGCAGCAGCAGCAGCAGCCGCCCGGCCCCGAGGCGGCCGAGCCGGCGGACCCGAAGGCGGGCGAGGCGCTGTTCGACGCGGCCGACACGAGCGCCATCGAGGAGGTGAACCTGGCCTACGAGAACGTGAAGGAGGTGGACGGGCTGGACGTGTCCAAGGAGGGCTCGGAGGCGTGGGAGGCGGCCATCAAGCGCTACGAGGAGCGCATCGACCGCGTGGAGACGCGCATCACGGCGCGTCTGCGCGACCAGCTGGGCACGGCCAAGAACGCCAACGAGATGTTCCGCATCTTCTCGCGCTTCAACGCGCTCTTCGTGCGCCCGCACATCCGCGGGGCCATCCGCGAGTACCAGACGCAGCTCATCCAGCGCGTCAAGGACGACATCGAGGCCCTGCACGACAAGTTCAAGGGTGAGCCGTCGCACGGGGACGGCGTCGCGCGGTTTTTGGATTTATCCGAAAAAGATGGAATTAAACTACAGCAGTCCCTCGGTTAACGAAAGCTGCCGAAATAACTGTTAATCGAATTATCTTATAAGTCTGTGAGAGAGCTGTTTCCACTGCCAAAACAGAAATCGTGATGTCAACAAAGGCTGTCGAGGTCTAAACGTTCACAAGGACGTCACTGGGGGCGTGACTCAGCCCCACTTATGAGCGCTCGGATTGGCCGAAATTGGCACCCCGCGTGCACAACGTGAACATGGCACCGAGTAATTTGTCTGCTGTAAGTGTCCACGTGATGATGAGCCACTTCGTCGAGCTGTCATTTGTGGTCGCTTCCGAAAAAAGAGCTGTACAGCTCAGCGGGCCCTTACCTGGTGAAATAAAAATAGTTTAGTTTTTCGTTAAGTTTTTAGTTTAATTATAACGTTACGTTCATTGTTTGTCGTCCCCCCCCCCCCCCTTCCTCCGGCACAGTGCAATACCCGCAGAGCCAGGCGTGCCGCATGAGCCACGTGCGCGACCTCCCGCCCGTGTCGGGCTCCATCATCTGGGCGAAGCAGATCGACCGGCAGCTCACGGCGTACATGAAGCGCGTGGAGGACGTGCTGGGCAAGGGCTGGGAGAACCACGTGGAGGGCCAGAAGCTGAAGCAGGACGGCGACTCGTTCCGCGCCAAGCTGAGCACGGCCGACATCTTCGAGGATTGGGCGCGCAAGGCGCAGCAGCGCAACCTCGGCGTGTGCGGCCGCATCTTCGCCATCGAGAGCACGCGCTCGCGCACGCGCGCCGGCACCGTGCTGCGCCTCAAGGTGCGCCGCGTGGGCACGTGAACGTGTGCGTGCGTACGTGTGCGTGGGTATGTGTGTATGTGTGTACATGTGTGCGTGTGTACGTGTGTATGTGTGTATGTGTGTACGTGTGTGCGTGTGTACGTGTGTATATTGTGTACGTGTGTGCGTGTGTACATGTGTGTGCATGTGTATGTGTGTACGTGTGTGCAGGTGTGTGCGTGTGTATGTGTGTACGTGTGTATATTGTGTACGTGTGTGCGTGTGTATGTGTGTACGTGTGTACGTGTGTACGTGTGTGCGTGTGTATGTGTGTATATTGTGTGCGTGTGTACGTGTGTACGTGTGTGCGTGTGTGCGTGTGTGCGTGTGTATATTGTGTACGTGTGTATGTGTGTACGTGCGTACGTGTGTCCGTGGGGAGCGGTGGTGTAGCGGTTAGTGCTACGCTGCACTACGAACCTAATGACCCGAGTTCGATTCCCGCTCACGGCCAACACCGGTGATGATTATCTGAACCGGTCCTGTGATGGTTGCTGTCGTTGTGGAGTCTGCTTGTGTGTGTAGCGGCTACGAACCAAGCGAGCCAATTTCGATTCCCGCTCACAGTCACCAACACCAGTGACGATTATCCTGAGCCTCCCCTAGGTCGACTCAGCCTCAAATGAGTACCTTGTGTGGTGTGTAAACATCGCCACTTGGGAGACAAAGGCGGCCGGGCATGGTGTTGGCCACCCACCACCTCGTGTGCCGTGCCGGCCTTAAGAGGTGCTCACTAACAGCACTTGCCCCGATGGTCTGTTCAGGCTATACGGGGGATCTTTGTCTTTGTGTGTACGTGAGTGTGCATGTGCGTGTGTACGTGAGTGGGCATGTGTGTGCACGGTTTGCTACATACGGTGTGAAAGAAGTTCTACATACATACATACATTGTGTGTGTCTATGTGCATACGTTTGTGCGTGTGAGCGTACGTGTGAGGGACTATGTGTGTGTGTCTGTATGTGGTAGTGTATTGGGAGGTAGTAGCGCAGCGTTTAGCACGCTGCGCTCAAGGCCAACATCAGCCACGAACATCGCAACCGGTCCTGTGCCTCGGGTCACCTGAGCCTGAACTGACTGCCTGCTGCGGGTGTGTCGGCCACACTCGCACGATGTCGGCATCCCGCTTGCCCTACCGCCACCCGCAGGCACTCCCCCACCCCCGATCGATCGCCCCCCGCCGTACCTAACGGCTTGATCTCGCGCGGGTGTCCCGGTCGCAGGTGAACTTCCTGCCCGAGATCATCACGCTGTCCAAGGAGGTGCGCAACCTCAAGTGGCTGGGCTTCCGCGTGCCGCTCGGCATCGTGAACAAGGCGCACCAGGCCAACCAGCTGTACCCCTTCGCCATATCGCTCATCGACAGCGTGCGCACCTACGAGCGCACGTGCGAGCGCGTCGAGGAGCGCCAGAGCATCGCGATGCTCGTGGCGGGCCTCAAGCGCGAGGTGCAGGCGCTCGTGGCCGAGGGTATCGGCCTCGTGTGGGAGTCCTACAAGCTGGACCCCTACGTGCAGCGCCTCGCCGAGACCATCCTCAACTTCCAGGAGAAGGTTCGGGCGGGCGGGCGGGCGGGCGGGTGGATGGGCGGGCGGGCGGGCGGGCCGCGCCGTGATCTCTGCTCGTGCGGGGTAGGGGGGGAGTGGGGGCGCAGTGGTTAGGGACCCCGCGCTGTGATTGTGTGTGTGTATTTATTTATCTGTGCGTGGCTGCATGTATTGGGGAGCAGTGGCACAGTGGTTAGCACACTGCGCTTCGATGATTTACTTTCTAAAAAAATCTGCCCATGTCTCTCTAAAAAAATCTGCCCATGTTTCTCTAAAAAAATCTGCCCATGTCTCTCTAAAAAAATCTGCCCATGTCTCGCTACCACCAGACGCACCCCCTGGGGGTGCGTGCACCCCAGGTTTAGAGCCACCGCTCTAGGGATAAGCAGAGGAACATTGCCTCTGTGTGTGTGAGCATTCTCTGTGTACGTGTACATCCACATGCAAACACAAAGGGAAATATTCCCCAGTTGTCTGTATAGTCCTTTGGGGAAGGTGCTGTCTGTGTGTTGTATGTGTAATGAGCTCTTAGATAATAGGCCAGACTCCAATGAGCTCGCACAAAGAGCTGCCACACTGGTGGTCACTAGACGATAGACTGACAGATTGGTCTTTGACTGGGTCTCTGACAATAGACTGACAGACTGATCTCTTGATAGGGTCTCTAGACAATGGACTGCCACATTGGTCTTTGACTGGGTCTATAGACAATGGACTGACAGACTGGTCTCTTGATAGGGTCTATAGACAATGGACTGCCACATTGGTCTTTGACTGGGTCTATAGACAATGGACTGACAGACTGATCTCTTGATAGGGTCTCTAGACAATGGACTGCCACATTGGTCTTTGACTGGGTCTCTGACAATAGACTGACAGACTGATCTCTTGATAGGGTCTCTAGACAATGGACTGCCACATTGGTCTTTGACTGGGTCTATAGACAATGGACTGACAGACCGGTCTCTAACGGGGTCTCTCGACTGATGGGACAATCTAAGGCAATCACCGGCTGAGAGAATCTGGCTGGAGGGCAGCCCGAGTTGACCGCCGGCCTCCCCGCACCGCGGTGCGAACGCGACCGCAGGTCGACGACCTCCTGATCATCGAGGAGAAGATCGACCTGGAGGTGCGGTCGCTGGAGACGTGCGTGCACGAGCACCGCACCTTCCTCGAGATCCTGAGCCGCGTGCAGAAGGCCGTGGACGACCTCAACCTCCACTCCTACTCCAACCTCTCCATCTGGGTGCACAAGCTGGACATTGAGGTGCCTCCTTCCTCCTAGTCCTCGACATTCACGAGCGATCGAATCCCATCGGTAGACTCGCGGTACATTCATTCTAGATTTGAAGCTTTCGTGACTGCAAGGATTCATACTCTTTGTTTTTTTCGGTAAAGTCTGCATCAGCAGTAGGCCACGCTTTCCCACCTGATAACGGACGCGTGTGTTGCGCCCGAAACGTCGTGATTTAATTTAGTTGTTTTCATTTATTTTGTTTTATTTTTTACCTACGTGACTTTACAAAAAAAACCAAAGGGTATGAGTATCGCGGTACATTATCTCCCGTCGTCTCTTCTCCCAGTGATAACACTGTGTGTGTGTGTGTGGCCATTAAAAATGAACAATATGTAATTGGTGACATTTCGGGCAATGGCCCCTCTTCGTAGCACGCCGCGTACGATTCATCACCACTGTCATCGTCTTCGTATCGGGTTGATCATTGTCATCATTGTTGGGTACAATTGATCACCTTTGTAGTCGTGTACCATAGATCGTCATCATGTACGATGACCATCATTGTAATCATCGTCGTGCATGATTGATCACCATTTTCATCGTGTATGATTGATGATCATTGTCATAGTCTATTATTGATCACCATTATCATTGTCATAGTCTATTATTGATCACCATTGTCATCGTCGTCGTGTACGAGATGGCAACACTGGGACGCGAGATCACCAACTCTGGGGTCGCCTCGCGACCCTGAGCCGGGACGGTTCGTGGAATCGCCGGCGTGGAGAATCAGTCGCGTTCCTCATCGGCTTCCCCCGCACCCTCCCCTCCCGCACCCTCCCGCGTGTCCTCCTCCCAGATTGAGAACATCTTGGGCGCCCGTCTGGAGGCGGGGCTGGGCGCGTGGACGCAAGCGCTGCTGGGCCAGAGCGACGCCAAGGGGGACATGGACACGGACGGGCCCCAGGGGGGTCACAAGCCGGGCGGGGAGCCACGCATCAGGGTGAGGTGCCGCACAGGAAGTGGCGTCGCTCGCAGAGAGAGAGCGTCGCCTCTCTGGCTGCGATGTCGACAGCACGAGTGGATTACAGATGAAAGAAGAATAAGAAAGGGAATCTTCATTGGCGTCCGAGCACCTCCGTGACTCCCACTCCCTCCTCCTCCGTCTCCACCTCCATCTCCTCCTCCATCTCCACCGTCTCCTCCATCCTCCTCCTCGTTTCCCACGCAGCCCATCGTGCTGGAGTTCCGCATCACGAACCAACTGATCCACGTGGAGCCGCACCTCGAGGCGTGCCGGGTGCACCTGCAAGCGGAGCTGCACGCTTGGGAGAGCGTCACCGTCGCGCTGCCACGCATCCAGAGCCAGCGCTACCAGGTGCTCGCGGGCCGCACCAAACCCCGCCGAGCCAGCGCCGCCACCGTTAAACGAAACTAGAAACTCTTTTATTTATTTTACCGGGTAAGGGCCCACTGAGCTACGTAGCGGTTTTTCAGGAGCGACCTGGCTATCGCAAGTGGCTTATCAAATTCATTTCAGCAAAATACTCTAAACGCGTGATGTTGATTCTAAATGTGGAGGAAAAACAGGGGAGCCTGGAGAAAAATCCACGCGACCACGGAGAGATCATGCAAATTCCAAATATACAGCAGCAGCAGGCGTCAGGGTTGGGATCGAACCCACGGCCTCCTGTAGACCAGGCGAGGCAGTTCACATTTCACTATTGCGGCGAGGTGTTTTGCCGGAACTCGAACGGAGCGGTAACGAAGTAGTTCACCCGGTGTAGAGAACCAGAGCGGAGCGAGAGCCTTGACGAGGCCTTGCAGGCCTACAGGCCTTTTGGTCCCCAATCCACTCCTCACCCTCACCCCAAACCCTCACCCGTAATCTTTGGTTTTTTCGGTAAAGTCACGTAGGTATAAAAATAAAATAAAATAAATCACGACTTTTCGGGCACAACAAAAGCGTCTGTCATCAGGTGGGAAAGTATGGCCTGCTGTATAACCCTCTCATCCGTAACCCTCACCTGTAACCCTCACCGCGGTGCGCAGGTGGGCGTGCACTACGAGCTGACGGAGGAGGAGCGCTTCTACCGCAACCTCCACACCAAGATGCCGAGCGGCAACGCGGCGCGCGAGTGCGCACAGCAGGCCGTGCAGACGCTCATGCGGCTCGTCGAGGCCTACGTGGAGGTGGGTTGGTGGGCGGAGCGGCGGGGAGTGTGGAGGTGGGTTGGTGGGCGGGGCGGCGGGGAGTGTGGGGGTGGCATTGCCACTTCCCACGTGAGTGAACAAGGAGGTCGGCCCGCGTGTATAAACGCCTTATTCATTGGCTGAAAGCATCTTTATATATAGAGAGAGGACTGCAGAGCTCGGGGAAATTGATGGTCGCGCCGCCTCAACGTTGGGCTGCTGGCAGCTCGTCTGTGGCTCCTCCACGGTTGTCGGGGCACCACCGTGGCGAGATGTCGTCTCCCTCGCCGGGTATTCAGGAGGTCGTGGGTTCGATCCTGACTCTGACGCCTGTCAGGGTCTCTCTCCCCGTGGTCGCGTGGATTTTTCTCCGGCTCCTCCGGTTTTCCACTCCACATTTATTAACACGCATTGAGAGTATTTGGCTGCTATAAGCTTCCACGTGATGATAAACCGCTTCGTTGAGCTATCATTTGTGGCCAGGTCACTTCTGAAAAAGAGCTACACAGCTCAGTGGGCCTTACCTGGTCAGATAAAAAATAGTTTATTTTTAGATTACGAACGATGGTACTAAAGTACTAAACATTTGTATTATTATAATAACAGGACGACGACCGCCTCTTGTCGCCCTTCCCCCCCCCCCCCCCCCCAGGAGTGGCTGCGCTACCAGAACCTGTGGGACATGCAGCAGGAGCACGTGTACGGCAGGCTCGGGGAGAACCTGACGCGCTGGCAGGCCGTGCTCAACCAGATGCGCAAGTCCCGACTCACTTTCGACAACGCCGAGACGCACAAGGAGTTCGGTCCCGTCGTCGTCGACTACGGGAAGGTGGGGAGCTCCCTCCCCCCTCCCTCCCTGCCCCCTCCCTCCCCACCCCTTCCTTTCTTCCTCCCCCCCTCCCTCCCTCTCCCTCCCCCTCCCTCCCACTCACATCTCCCTCCCTCCCCATCTCTTTTATTTTTTTGATCAAAAGAAAAAATATTCGTCTCTTTGCTTCCTTCATCGTGTCGTTATTTTGCTGTTTCGTTTGTGGCGTTTATGGCCTTTTTTGTTTTGCTTAATACAAGAAATACAACACAGTTACACCTTTTTTCCGTGTAATATGAATCCCATTGTGTACCACTGTGTTCACAGACACAACAAAAAACACACACCCTCAAAAACGCCTCACTAAATCCCGTCCGTCAGTCGCACCACACCGAGCGAGCAGAGACCCCCTTTGTAGCCCAACGCGTCAAAAAAAATTGAATACCCCCCCCACTCCCCGTCAACTGAGAGTAGCGAAATTCTTCTCCCTTTCTCCCGCTCCCTCTCTCTTGCTTCCTCTCTCCCACTCACTCACCCACTCACTCACCCACTCACTCACCCACTCACCTACTCACTCACTCACTCACCCACTCACTCACCCACTCACTCACTCACTCACCCACTCACCCACTCACTCACCCACTCACTCACCCACTCACCCACTCACTCACCCACTCACTCACCCACTCACCCACTCACCCCACTCACTCACCCACTCACTCACTCACTCACCCACTCACTCACTCACCCACTCACACACTCACACACTCACTCACCCACTCACTCACCCACTCACTCACCCACTCATCATCACTCACTCACCACTCACTCACTCACCCACTCCACACACTCACACCACTCACTCACCCACTCACTCACCCACTCACTCACCCACTCACTCACTCACTCACCCCACTCACCCCACTCACCCACTCACTCACCCACCCACTCACTCACCCACTCACTCACCCACTCACCCACTCACTCACCCACTCACTCACCCACTCACTCATCACTCCCCACTCACTCACTCACCCATTCACCACCCACTCACCCACCCACTCACTCACCCACTCGCTCACTCACCCCTCACTCACCCACTCACTCACCCACTCACCCACCCACTCACTCACCCACTCGCTCACTCACCCACTCACTCACCCACTCACTCACTCACCCACTCACTCACCCACCCCTCCTCACCCACTCACTCACCCACTCACCCCCTCACTCACCCACTCACTCACCCACTCACTCACTCACCCACTCACTCACCCACTCACTCACTCACCCACTCACTCACTCACCCACTCACTCACCCACTCACCCACTCACTCACCCACTCACCACCCACTCACTCACTCACCCACTCGCTCACTCACCCACCCACTCACTCACCCACTCACTCACCCACTCACCCACTCACTCACCCACTCACTCACCCACTCACTCACTCACCCACTCGCTCACTCACCCACTCACTCACCCACTCACTCCCGCTACCTCCCTCCCTCAAACCTCTCGAGGCCAGATGCTCATTTTTTTTCAAACCGCTTTTTAGTGTGTTTAGATTGTTGTCCTTCCTCCGCACGTCCGTTTAGCGCGGTTGGCTACGTGCGGTGCGAAAGAAGTTCAACATCCATACGTACGAGGTGGGCAGTGGCGGTCCTGAACCATCAGGCTCTTGAAGGCAGGCCCCACATTCTTGCGGAATCAGAATCTTTATTTATCCTGAAGGAATACAGACGTCCAGTTAGGGGCGGGCCAGAAAGTCAGAGCGACAAACAATACGCAAGCAAAGCAACGCACGCAGTGTAACCGCTGTTGGGCAAGCATCACGATACGAACGTTTGTTTGCATTTTCAAGTCGCTCCGTTGGGGTCACACGCGGGCGACAGCGTCGGCATCTCCTGTTAACATCCCGGCCGGACCCTCTACAGGAGCCTCGAAACTAAAACGAAACAATTTTTTTATTTTCCCAGGTAAAGCCCACTGATCTGTATAGCTCCGTTTCAGAAGCGACCTGGCCACAAATGATAGCTCAACAAAATGTTTTTTTTATCATCATGTGCAAATTTATGCCAGCCAAACACTCTAAACGCGTGATTCTAAATGTGGAGGCAAAAACCGGAGGACCAAGAGAAAAAACCACGCGACCACGGGAAAGAGACACGCAAACTCCAAATATACAGCAGGCATCAGGGTCGGGATTGAACCCACAACCTACAGTATACCAGGCGAGGTAGTCAACATCTCCAGCCACTGTGGCAGCCCTCTGGAGCCCCCTCTAGCGGAGGCCCTCCCGCCAGCCGTGGCACGAGCGAGCGATGCCACGGCCGCACCTCCACCCTGGCGCTCTGCGCTCGGGGGCACTGCCGCCACCGCCGCCGACGCCGCTGTCCGCTCGCGTCTGCGCTGCCCCGCAGGTGCAGGCCAAGGTGAACCTCAAGTACGACTCGTGGCACAAGGAGGTGCTGAGCAAGTTCGGGCACCACCTGGGTCTCTTCATGCAGGACTTCCACACCAACATCTCTAAGGTGATGTCGACGATCCAGTCTGTGTGCTCGTGTCTGCCCGCGTGAGCGCATGAGCGGTGGCGTGGTGGTTAGCGCACCGCGCTACGAACCCGGTGACGATTATCTGAACTGGTACTGGGCCTCTCCTTGGTCGACTCAGCCTCAAATGAGTACCTGGTGCCATGTTTTGAACATTGCAACTAGAGAGACAAAGGCAGCCGGGCGTGGTGCTGGCAACCCACCCCCTCGTGTACTGTGCTGGCCTTCATAGGTGCTTGCTAAAAGCACTTGCCCCAACAATATGTAAAGTCTATACAGAGAATCTTGTCTTTGTAGTGGTTATGGGCAGCGGTAGTGTAGTGGTTAGTCTAGTACTACAAACCCAGCCATCCGAGTTCAATACCCGCTCAGGACGAATATTTGAATGGGTGCTGGACCTCCCCTAGGTCGACTCAGCCTCCCAACCACTCCCTCGTGTGCCATGCTGGCCTTCATAGGTGCTTGCCAAAAGCACTTGCTTCAACAGTCTGGTGAAGGCTATTCTGGGGGATCTTTGTCTTTGTAGTGGTTATGGGCGGTGGCGGTGTAGTGCTTAGCGTGCCGTGCTACAAACGGTGATGCCGATGTTCACGAGTTTGGTAATGACGCCGATGTTGACGCTGATTTTAACGATGTTAACGACGACGACGACGATGTTGAGAATGCTGCCGGTTGTCGCGGGCGTCCGTGGTGCAGTCGCGGCAGGAGCTGGAGCAGCACTCGGTGGACACGGCGAGCACATCGGACGCCGTCACCTTCATCACCTTCGTGCAGTCGCTCAAGCGCAAGATCAAGAGCTTCGAGAAGCAAGTGGACGTGAGTCCCCCTCGCCAAACGCCCCTCCTCCTCCCCCCCTCCTCCTCCCCCCCTCCTTCCCCCTCCTCCTCCTCCCTCCCCCTCCTCCTCCCCCCCTCCTCCCCCCCTCCTCCTCCCCTCCTCCTCCTCCTCTCCCCCTCCTCCTCCCCCCCTCCTCCCCCCCTCCTCCTCCCCCCCTCCTCCCCCCTCCTCCTCCTCCCCCCTCCTCCTCCCCCCCTCCTCCCCCCCTCCTCCTCCCCCCCTCCTCCTCCTCTCCCCCTCCTCCTCCCCCCCTCCTCCCCCATCCTCCTCCTCCCCCCCTCCTCCTCTCCCCCCCTCCTCCTCCCCCCCTCCTCCCTCCTCCTCCTCCTCCCCCCCTCCTCCTCCCCCCTCCTCCCTCCTCCTCCCCCCCTCCTCCTCCCCCCCTCCTCCTCCGCCCCCCCTCCTCCCCCCCTCCTCCTCCCCCCCTCCTCCTCCGCCCCCCCTCCTCACCCCTCCTCCTCCCCCCCTCCTCCTCCCCCCCTCCTCCTCCCCCACTCCTCCTCCCCCCCTCCTCCCTCCTCCTCCTCCCCCCCTCCTCCTCCCCCCCTCCTCCTCCCCCCCCCCCCTCCTCCTCCGCCCCCCCTCCTCCCCCCCCTCCTCCTCCCCCCCTCCTCCCTCCTCCTCCTCCTCCTCCCCCCCTCCTCCTCCCCCCTCCTCCTCCGCCCCCCTCCTCCCCCCTCCTCCTCCGCCCCCCCTCCTCCCCCCTCCTCCTCCCCCCCTCCTCCTCCCCCCCCCTCCCCCCCTCCTCCTCCCCCCCTCCTCCCCCCCTCCTCCTCCCCCCCTCCTCCTCCCCCCCTCCTCCTCCGCCCCCCCTCCTCCCCCCCTCCTCCTCCCCCCCTCCTCCCCCCTCCTCCTCCTCCCCCCTCCTCCTCCCCCCCTCCTCCCCCCCTCCTCCTCCCCTCCTCCTCCTCCTCTCCCCCTCCTCCTCCCCCCCTCCTCCCCCCCTCCTCCTCCCCCCCTCCTCCCCCCTCCTCCTCCTCCCCCCCTCCTCCTCCCCCCCTCCTCCCCCCCTCCTCCTCCCCCCCTCCTCCTCCTCTCCCCCTCCTCCTCCCCCCCTCCTCCCCCATCCTCCTCCCCCCCCTCCTCCTCTCCCCCCCTCCTCCTCCCCCCCTCCTCCCTCCTCCTCCTCCTCCCCCCTCCTCCTCCCCCCTCCTCCCTCCTCCTCCCCCCCTCCTCCTCCCCCCCTCCTCCTCCGCCCCCCCTCCTCCCCCCCTCCTCCTCCCCCCCTCCTCCTCCGCCCCCCCTCCTCCCCCCCTCCTCCTCCCCCACTCCTTCTCCCCCCCTCCTCCCTCCTCCTCCTCCCCCCCTCCTCCTCCCCCCATCCTCCTCCCCCCATCCTCCTCCCCCCCTCCTCCTCCGCCCCCCCTCCTCCCCCCCTCCTCCTCCCCCCTCCTCCCTCCTCCTCCTCCTCCCCCCCTCCTCCTCACCCCTCCTCCCTCCTCCTCCTCCCCCCCTCCTCCTCCCCCCTCCTCCTCCGCCCCCCCTCCTCCCCCCTCCTCCTCCGCCCCCCCTCCTCCCCCCTCCTCCTCCCCCCCCTCCTCCTCCCCCCCCCTCCCCCCCCTCCTCCTCCCCCCCTCCTCCTCCGCCCCCCTCCTCCCCCCCTCCTCCTCACCCCCTCCTCCCCCCTCCTCCTCCTCCTCCCCCCCTCCTCCTCTCCCCCTCCTCCCCCCTCCTCCTCCCCTCCTCCTCCTCCTCCCCTCCTCCTCCTCCTCCCCCCTCCTCCTCTCCCCCTCCTCCCCCCTCCTCCTCCCCCCCTCCTCCTCCGCCCCCCCTCCTCCCCCCCCTCCTCCTCCCCCCCTCCTCCTCCCCCCCTCCTCCTCCGCCCCCCCTCCTCCCCCCCTCCTCCTCCCCCCCTCCTCCCTCCTCCTCCTCCTCCCCCCCTCCTCCTCCCCCTCCTTCCTCCTCCTCCTCCCCCCTCCTCCCCCCCTCCTCCTCCCCCCCTCCTCCTCCCCCCCCTCTCCCCCCTCCTCCTCCCCCCCTCCTCCCCCCCTCCTCCTCCCCCCCTCCTCCTCCCCCCCCTCTCCTCCCCCTCCTCCTCCGCCCCCCCTCCTCCCCCCCTCCTCCTCCCCCCCTCCTCCTCCCCCCCCCTCCCCCCTCCTCCTCCCCCCTCCTCCTCCCCCCCTCCTCCCCCCCTCCTCCCTCCTCCTCCTCCTCCTCCCCCCCTCCTCCTCCCCCCTCCTCCCTCCTCCTCCTCCCCCCCTCCTCCCCCCTCCTCCTCCGCCCCCCCTCCTCCCCCCCTCCTCCTCCCCCCCTCCTCCCTCCTCCTCCTCCTCCCCCCCTCCTCCTCCCCCCCTCCTCCCTCCTCCTCCTCCCCCCCTCCTCCTCCCCCCTCCTCCTCCTCCTCCTCCTCCCCCCTCCTCCCCCCCTCCTCCTCCGCCCCCCCCTCCTCCCCCCCCTCCTCCCCCCCTCCTCCTCCCCCCTCCTCCCTCCTCCTCCTCCCCCCCCCCTCCTCCTCCCCCTCCTCCCTCCTCCTCCTCCCCCCCTCCTCCTCCTCCCCCCTCCTCCCTCCTCCCTCCTCCCCCCCTCCTCCCCCCCTCCTCCTCCGCCCCCCTCCTCCCCCCTCCTCCTCCCCCCTCCTCCTCCCGTCCTCCTCCTACTCCCCCTCCTCCTCCCCTCCTCCCTCCTCCTCCTCCCCCCTCCTCAACCCTCCTCCGCCTCCCACTCCTCCCCCCCCTCCTCCTCCCCCCCTCCTCCTCCCCCCCCTCCTCCTCCTCCTCCTCCCCCCCCTCCTCCATCCCCCTCCTCCCTCCCTCACCTCCTCCTCCACCCCTCCTCCTCCCCCTCCCTCCATCCTCCGCCTCACCCCCCTCCTCCTCCCCCCTCCTCCCTACCTGCCCCCCCTCCCCCCCCCTCTCCTCCGTCCCCCATCCTGCCCTCACTCCTCCTCTCCTCCCCTCCTCCTACCCCCTCCTCGCGTCCCCTCCTCCTCCCCCAGTCCTCCCCCCCTCCTCCCCCCCTACCTCCTCGCCCCCCCCTCCTCCTCCTCCTCCCCATCCTCCTCCGCCCCCCTCCTCCTCCCACCCCCCCTCCTCCTCCCCCCTCCTCCTCCCCCCCTCCTCCCCCTCCTCACTCACCCCCCTCCTCCTCGCCTCCCCCCCTCCTCCCCCCCCTCCTCCTCCCCCTCCTCCTCCCCCCCTCCTCCTCCCCCTCCCCCCTCCTCCCCCCTCCTCCCCCCCTCCTCCTCCCCCCCTCCCCCCCCTCCTCCTCCCCCCCCCTCCCCCCCTCCCCTCCCCCCCTCCTCTCCCCCCCCTCCCCCCTCCTCCTCCCTCCTCCCCCCCCTCCTCCTCCCCCCCTCCTCCTCCCCCCCTCCTCCCCCCTCCTCCTCCCCCCCTCCTCCTCCCCCCCCCCTCCCCCCCTCCTCCTCCCCCCCTCCTCCCCCCCTCCTCCTCCCCCCCTCCTCCTCCCCCCCTCCTCCTCCGCCCCCCCTCCTCCCCCCCTCCTCCTCCCCCCCCCCCCCCTCCCCCCCTCCTCCTCCCCCCCTCCTCCTCCCCCCCTCCTCCCCCCCTCCTGCCACTTGCGCTGGCAATCGCACCCAGCGCACCCGACTCACCTCGCCGGACAATACAGATAATGACGATGCAATACAGATTACACTATTATGCAGATTGTAATACAGATAACATTTACAGATAACAATTATCTTTTAATTCAGATCGTGTTATCATTATAAAACAGTTAACATTAACTGTATAATAAAGATAACAAAACAGTATAATACAGATAATGACAGTATAATACAGTTTAACACATAAGCTTTCATGGCCAATATTCATACAAAAGGTTTTTGGGTTAGAGCGTGTAAATATGAATGAGTTCTACACAAAACTTCAACATTCTCAAAACCAATTAAATGTCCTTGTTGGTGCGCATGTTCTGCAACTGCCAACAGTTGTGTTTGTGAGTATTTAATATACAAAAAAACTAATATCTGGTACTAAAGATGAATTGCCGAAGCTATCAACAGTAGGTGTGTACCAGATTAATTGCTCCTGTGGCCAATGCTGTGTTGGTCAGACGGAACTAATGATTTGCATGAGACTAGAAGAACACCAAATAAATATTAAATACTCATAATACAGATAATATTAACAATATAAGTATTAAACCACTACTACAACTAAACTAATCAATCATGAATACTACTACTAAACAACTAAACCACAAATACCACTCCTACTAATCTACGAATACTACAACTAAACTATTAAACCACGAATACGACTACTAAATTACTAAACCACTTATACAACTACCAAATGACTTATTCTACGCCTAAACTATTAAAACTAAACTACTAAAACGCTAATACTACCACTAAACTACTAAACCACTAATCCCAATATTACTACTTCACTACTAATACATAACTACCAAACTGATAACACCAATGGCTAAGCTGGTAACACCCCGACTAGCGAGCCAGTCATTCTCCCCTCGCACCGCTAACGCTCGCACGCCGCCTCCGCCGCCTCCGCCGTGCCGCTGACTTGCGGCCGGCGTGGCGGCGCCGCTCGTGCCCACCGGCGCAGCTGTTCCGCAACGGGCAGCGCCTGCTGGAGCGCCACCGCTTCCAGTTCCCGCCGTCGTGGCTCTACATCGACAACGTGGAGGGCGAGTGGGGCGCCTTCAGCGACATCATGAAGCGCAAGGACGCCGCCATCCAGCAGCAGGTGGCCAGCCTGCAGCTCAAGATCGTGCAGGAGGACCGCGCCGTCGAGGCCCGCACCGGGGAGCTGCTCGCCGAGTGGGAGCGCGGGAAGCCCGTCGCCGTGAGTCCTCCCGCTCCCCTCCACTCACCACCCCGTGTGGTCACGGGGTGGTGCGTCCTCTCACATCCCTCCACTCACCACCCCACGTGGTCGCGGGGTGGTGAGTCCTCTCACATCCCTCCACTCACCACCCCACGTGGTCGCGGGGTGGTGAGTCCTCTCACATCCCTCCACTCACCACCCCGTGTGGTCGCTTGGTGGTGAGTCCTCTCACATCCCTCCACTCACCACCCCACGTGGTCGCGGGGTGGTGAGTCCTCTCACATCCCTCCACGCACCACCCCGCGTAGTCGCGTCGCCGTGAGATCTCACGCCCCTCCGCTTACCACTCCACGTGGTCGCGGCACCGGCGGGGAGAGGCGGGAGCAGTTTGCGTTCTGCCCCTCGTCGGCCCAAACGCTGCACTGGCTACATACACAGACGATTGAAAACTGAGCGCTGCTTTTTTGGCGTTTAGTTTGTCGTCTTTCCCCTGCACCTCCGATTAGCGCGGTTGGCTACGTACTGTGCACGATATGGGCAAAGTGAAACTTGAGGCAGGCGTCTCAGCTGCACGTTCCTCAACAGCACTGCGTGGCCGACGTTTCGGGCAATGGCCCTCCTTCGTAGCGTATTACACATTTGTTTAACTTTTGAGGCCACACACGTTGTTATTGGCGAGTGTCGTTTTGTCGGTAACTGTGCCCGTGCGCCACTGCCAAAGCAGCAGCGGCAGCAGCAGCAGCAATTTGTGCGGACGCACGTTGAACACGAACGAGTGACACGATGCGATTCGCTCGTGCCTCTCGTGCATTCCACTGGAGGTCTCTCCCTCGCCGTTTCGGAGGAGAGCCTGCAGAGCCCATCGCTTACTTGCACGTGTGCGTGTACGTTGAACTTCCTTCGTGCCACACGTAGCCAACCGCGCTAATCGGAGTGGGACCGACGGCCACCTGAGAAGTCAAAAGGGGCCCGAGTCTTTGTCAGGGGGGCGTTGGTCCCCCTTCAGCCCCCCCCCCCCCCACCCCTTGCTGCTACGGGGCTACATCTGTCACGATCGATCCACTGCTGGATGAACACCTCCCCAAGCCGTCGCCGTCTCTCACGATCCTGCGATGCAGCGATCCGCGTGTTTCATTTACGGGTTCGTAGCGGCCATGCCAGGGTTTGCCATGATCCTGGCTACGTTCCGTTTGGCTGGGTGGCTTGAGGAGATTCACATTTGGCCGTTTCAGAACCGCTGAGAACCTGGATTCAAGGTCGAAGTCCTGGTACCGGGTGACTTTCTTTAACGTTGGATCGTAATGGCCATGCCAGAGTTTCTGAGCCAACTGCACCCAGGTGCTGGGTTTCAGCTCTGAGGTCCTGAGGCTGGGTTGAAGGTTCAAGTCCTGGTCGCTGAGTGCGTCTCTCTCTCTCTGCCGTCCCTCGTCATGGCGAGTGTCAATTTTCGTCTCGTGAAAATAAAACTATAAACTATTTTATTTTACCAAGTAAAGGCCTACTGAGCTGTGTAGCTCTTTTTCAGAAGCGACCTGATCACAAATGATATCCCAACGAAGTGGCTCATCACGTGGAGATTCAGAGCAGCCAAACGCTCTAAACGTGTGACGTTAATTATAAATAACGGTTCGTCCGGTGGAGTCGGTCGCACTCGTGGCATCTCCGCTGTTGTCTCCTAGGGGAACCTGCGGCCCGAGGAGGCGCTGCAGACGCTCACGATCTACGAGGGGAAGTTCGGGCGGCTCAAGGACGACCGCGACAAGTGCTCGCGCGCCAAGGAGGCCCTGGAGCTCACCGACACGGGCCTGCTCAGCGGCTCAGAGGAGCGGCTGCAGGCACGGCCCACACCGCACGGCACCATCACCTTCACCATCACTATCATCGTCAAACCTATTACAACTATTGTTTTTATTTTACCAGGTTAGGTCCCACTGAGCTACGTAGCTCTTTTTCAGTGGCCTGGCTATCTTAAATGATAGCTCAAAGACGTGGGCTTATCACGTGGAAATGTATCACAGCCGGCTACTCTAAACGCGTGACGTTGATTCTAAATGTGGAGGGATGAACCGGAGGACCTGGAGGAAAATCCACGCGACCACGGCGAGAGAGACACCACAAATTCGAATATACAGGGTCGGGATTGAACCCAGGACATCCTGTATACCAGGCGAGGTAGCTTACATCTCCTAGCCACCGTGGCACCCACATCGTCATTGTCAGCATCATCATCGTCATCAGCAACATCATCAGCAGCACCAGATTTAGCAGCAGTAGTGATATTGCCGTCATCATTAACACCGCCAGTATCATTATCGTCGCCATCGTCAATAGCTGACACCATCAGCGTCATCAGCAGTGTAATGCTGCACGTGTTGCACTCCCTCCTTCTGGCGAGCGAGGGAATGGCTTCTCAATGCCCACGGGATGGGAGTTGCGCGACGTTTGTGTGATCCGCCAACCCACGCCTCCAGAGTGCTGGGTTAGAGGCCACGCACCACCGCCTGTCCCCGTGCCTCGCTGTCTCCATATTCTCATATCTCCCGTTTGCCCATGTCACTGTCCCCATGTCACTGTCCCAATGTCACCTGTCCCCATGTCACCTGTCCCCGTGTCTTCTGTGTCCTCATGTCCCTGTGTCCTCATGTGCCCTGTGTCCCCGTGTCCCCTTGCTACCCGGGGCGTGGTGCCTGCGGTTCTCTCCAGGTGGCTCTGGAGGAGCTGCAGGACCTCAAGGGCGTGTGGTCCGAGTTGCACAAAATCTGGGAGCAGATCGACCAGATGAAGGAGCAGCCGTGGCTGTCGGTGCAGCCGCGCAAGGTGAGCGCTGAAGCGTCGCGCAGCAGCGGCACGCCCCGAACACCGGCGGTGTTGGTCACCGTGCGTCTCTGTGCCTGTGACCCTGTCTCTGTGTGTGTGACCGCGTCTCTGTGTGTGTCACGTGTCTCTGTGTGTGTGACCGCGTCTCTGTTTGTGTGACCGTGCGTGAGCAGCTGCGGCAGAGCCTGGACGGCCTCGTGAACCAGCTGAAGAACTTCCCCGCGCGCCTGCGCCAGTACGCGTCCTACGAGCACGTGCTCAAGCTGCTCAAGAGCTACCTCAAGGTGACCCCCCCCCCCCCCGCCCAGCGACGCCCGGTGCGGAGACATCCCTCAGCCCGGCCACTCGCTCCGATTGCCGTGGCACTGCAGCGGCGCGGCCCGGGTGAACGCCACGAGCGCCGGCCCGACGTGATGTCACTTCCGGTGACGGCGCTTCCGTTATGAAATCGTTGCATTCCTGATCGAGCCGGTCGATTCGTTCGTTTTGTTCATTTGGCACCGGGGGGAGGGTAGTGGGGGTCAGAAGTGCGTGGGGCAAGAGAGTGGGGGGGTTTGGGGTGGGGCAGTTTGCCCTCGACTCGACCTTAGGTAGCCCCAGGAGCAGTTCAAACATTTTCCACCACAGTTGGTCGTCTGCAGCACGTTAACTACCACACTGCCGATCCGTACGCAGACACACTCACAAAGACAAAGGTCCCCCGTTTAGCCTCAGCGGGCTGTTGGGCCGTGTGCACACGAGGGGGTGGCTGGCCAGCAACCGCGGTCCGGCCGCCTCCGTCTCCTAAGCGGCAACGTCCGCCGCACACCGCACCCGGGCACGCGCTCACGTGGGCGCACGCACACTCACGTGCCCCTCGGGCCCGCGATGCGCCGCAGGTGAACATGCTGGTGATCGACCTCAAGTCGGAGGCGCTGAAGGACCGCCACTGGAAGCAGCTGATGAAGCGGCTGCGCGTGAGCTGGGTGCTGTCGGAGCTCACGCTGGGCCACATCTGGGACGTGGACCTGCAGAAGAACGAGGCCGTGGTGAAGGACGTGCTGCTCGTGGCGCAGGGGGAGATGGCGCTCGAGGAGTTCCTCAAGCAGGTGCGGGAGAGGCACGCCCGGAGGCGGGGCCGCACGTGCCCCACACGCCCCGCACACCCCACACGCCCCGCACGCCCCGCACGCCACGCATGTCCCGCACACGCCTCGCACACCCCACACGCCCCGCACACCCCACACACCCCACACACCCCGCACGCCCCACACACCCCACACACCCCGCACACCCCACACACCCCACACGCCCCGCACACCCCACACGCCCCGCACGCCCCACACGCCCCGCACACCCCACACACCCCACACACCCCACACACCCCGCACGCCCACACACCCCACACACCCCACACACCCACACACCCCACACGCCCCACACGCCCCGCACACCCCACACACCCCACACACCCCACACACCCACACGCCCCGCACACCCCACACGCCCCGCACGCCCCACACGCCCCGCACGCCCCACACCACCCCACAACCCCACACCCCCACCACGCTCGCCCCACACCCCCACACCCCACCCCCCACACGCCCCTCACTCCCCCACGCCCCCACACCCACACACCCCGCACACCCCACCACCCCACACACCCCACACCCCCTCACACCCCACACTCCCCTCACACCCCACACACCCACACACCCCGCACTCCCCACACACCCCACACACCCCCCACACCCCACACACCCCACACTCCCCTCACACCCCACACGCCCCTCACGCCCCACACTCCCCCACACCCACACACCCACACACCCCACACACCCCCACGCCCCACACACCCCACACACCCCCACAACCCCACACACCCCACACGCCCCCACACTCCCCACACTCCCCGCACACCCCACACACCCCACACACCCCAACACCCCACCCCCCACACCCTCGCACCCCCACACCCCCCACAGCCCACACACCCCACACACCCCACACACCCACACACACCCCCACTCCCCTCACACCCCACACGCCCCTCACGCCCCACACTCCCCTCACACCCCACACACCCCTCACACCCCACACACCCCACACACCCCACACTCCCCCTCACACCCCCACTCCCCACACCCCCACACGCCCCACACTCCCCTCACTCCCCACACTCCCCACACTCCCCACACACCCCACACACCCCACACACCCCTCACACCCCTCACGCCCCGCACCCCCGCACTCCCCTCACTCCCCTCACTCCCCACACTCCCCTCCACACCCCCCACTCCCCTCACGCACCCACACGCCCTCACACCCCACACACCCCACACACCCCCACACCCCTCACTCCCCACACTCCCCACACACCCCCACACCCCCACACCCCACACGCCCCACACTCCCCACACACCCCTCACACCCCACACACCCCACACACCCCACACACCCCATACACCCCACACCCCCACTCACCCACACACCCCACACCCCCACCACCCCACACACCCCACACTCCCCACACTCCCCACACACCCCACACCCCCCACACCCCACACACCCCACACACCCCACACCCCACACACCCCACACACCCCACACACCCCACACACCCCACACCCCCACCACCCCACACCCCCACTCACCCCACACACCCCACACTCCCCACACACCCCACACACCCACACACCCCACACTCCCCACACACCCCACACCCCCACACTCCCCACACACTCCACACACCCCTCAGCCCCCACACACCCCTCACTCCCCACACACCCCACACACCCCACACACCCTCACTCCCCACACGCCCCACACTCCCCACACCCCCCACACCCCACACACCCCGCACGCCCCACACTCCCCACACCCCCCACACACCCACACACCCCACACCCTCACTCCCCACACGCCCCACACTCCCCACACACCCCACACACCCCACACACCCCACACACCCCACACTCCCCAACTCCCCGCACACCCCACACTCCCCTCACACCCCACACACCCCTCACTCCCCACACACCCCACACACCCCTCACACCCCACACTCCCCACACTCCCCACACTCTCCACACACCCCACACACCCACACACCCGCACGCCCCACACGCCCCACACGCCCCCACACCCCACACACCCCACACACCCCACACACCCCACACGCCCCACACGCCCCACACGCCCCGCACACCCCCACACACCCCACACACCCCGCACGCTCCGCACGCCCCGCACGCCACGCTCGCCCCACACGCCCCACACGCCCCGCACGCCCCGCACACCACGCTCCTCGCCGTCGGGGAGAGCCTCGCTTGGGGTCTCCTCGAGGCTCGCCGTCGCAGGAGGGCCCTGCGTTAGGATGGTTGGCCCCTTCCTGTTTGGGTAGTTTAATAAAAAAATGAAAATTTTTATCCGTGGGAGAAAACACGTGAGTCTCGCGTTCAGGGGAATGGCAGTCGGAGGTCCGCGCGGATGGGCTCATGAACCCACTTTGCTGCGTTGCCAATCTCCTGATCGCTACGCAGGCCACAGTATTGGCAGCTACTGTCCTAAGGGGGGGGGGGCGGTGGGGGGGCTCACGTGGGGGTCGTGTCAGGAGGGAGATGTGGAAAGTTGGATGCTGCTGGGAATCCAACTGCCACACCCTCCAGGTATCACTGGCTATGTCGGGCCAGACCCTTCCCCGTCACCCATCGCCCGGGCAATCACATTGCCGTTCAGTGGTGATGTCATCTCAATATTATCGGTGGTCAATTGCCCTCAGGTGGCCCTCACGGGCGCAATGCCTGGTCTGGGCACGCGGGCTCGGGCTGAAGTGACCCCAGTGCTTCTGCAGTTACACACGCTCAACCGTTCACTCGCTCAGTCACTCACCCATGCATTCTGTCGCTCACTCACTGGCTCGTTGAATCGCCCGCCCGCTAACTCACCCACTCGGTCACCCGCCTACCGACTTACTTGCTCACTCGGTGACTTCCTCACTCGAACAACAGCTCGCTCACCCACTCGTGCACTCACCTGTTCACTCACCCAACCACCCACTCACTCATGCACTCACCGCCTTGTTTGCTTGTTTTCTCGCACACTCCCTCACGCACTCGCCCGCTCATCTGCTTGCTCACCCACTCACTCACTCGCTCACCCACCGTCTCCCCCCTTCAGATCCGTGAGCTGTGGAGCGCCTACGAGCTGGACATGGTGAACTACCAGAACAAGTGCCGGCTCATCCGCGGCTGGGACGACCTCTTCAACCGCGTCAAGGAGCACATCAACAGCGTGTCGGCCATGAAGCTCTCCCCCTACTACAAGGTGAGGGCAGCCCCCCCTCCCCTCGCCGACTGCTGCCCCCCTCCACAAAACCGGAGTGGCGATGAGGACGACCCTGCCGCCCTCTGCGTGTCCGGGAAAGGCCTCACCGAGCCCCGAAGCTTCTTTCCAGGAGGGTCCTGCCCAGCTGGGACATTCGGTCCATTCCACCAACGAGGGCTTTTGGCACGTGATACAAAGACAAAGATCCCCCGTATAGCCTTATAACAGACTGTTGGAGCAAGTGCTGTTTGCAGCGAGTAGCACCTATGCAGGCCGGCACGGCACACGATGGGTTGGGTGGCCAGCACCACACACAGCCGCCTTTGCCACACATGATACACACACACGGACAACCCACACGGACCCTGCCAGCACGCCTCCCGTCCGCACTGAAGCGGTGGAGAGAGCTCGGTCACTGTTGCGGACTGACGCCACTGCCGCCTCTCGAGCTGTCGGCCCCACGCGGTGAGTGGCCCTGGTGCTCGGGGTCACGTGACAACGCAGGCCTCGCCAGCCCGGGTGCTTTTGGGGCGACGGAGCGGATCGAGGGACGCCCTGCGCAGCACGCGGTGGTTTGGGGAAGAGTTGAGCGCGACGCCAGGTGTGACAGAGGGCCCGAGTAGAGGGGGCGTGGTGGCGGACACTGGCGACCTTTGACCCGAGTTGGATAAACATCGTGGATATAGGACCACAGAGCTCGGGCAATTGTTGGCGCCGGGTGTGGCCGCCTTCCCGCCTGCCTGTGGTTTCCCGTGCCTCTGAGTCGTCTCTCCTGTGCGTGTTTCTAAACAATGACAATGGTGTCAATGTGGGCGCGCAGGTGTTTGAGGAGGACGCGCTGAGCTGGGAGGACAAGCTGAACCGCATCCTGGCGCTGTTCGACGTGTGGATCGACGTGCAGCGCCGCTGGGTCTACCTGGAGGGCATCTTCACGGGCAGCGCCGACATCAAGCACCTGCTGCCCGTCGAGACGGGCCGCTTCCAGAGGTGGCGCCCTCGCACCCACGCACACAACGAGTGTGCTTTTGTGTGTGCGAGTGTGTGTGTGCGTGTGTGTGCGAGTGTGTGCGTGTGTGTGTGCGTGTGTGCGTGTGTTTTTGCGTTTGCGAGTGTGCGAGTGTGTTTTTGTGTTTGCGAGTGTGTGTGTGTGTGCAAGTGTGTTTTTCTGTGTGTGTGTGAGTGGGAAGCGGTGGCGAACCCGGTGAGCTGAGTTCGATTCCCAGTCACAGCGCTGGGCAGGCAAAAGCAGCCGGATGTGGTGCTGACCACCCCTCTTGTACTGTGCCGGTCTTCAGAGGCGTTCGCTAACAGCACTTGCCCCATCGGTTTGTTAGAGGCTATACAGGCAATCTTTGTTTTTGTGCATTTGTATGTGCGTGCACGCGTGTATCCCTGTGCGTTTGTCATTATTATCGCACAACTGACAAAAGCCAGGACTTCAAATGTCTACCTTAGAGACCTCCTCAACAAAGAGGGCGATCCTGGGACAATCAGGGCAGGTGGCCACCCGACGCATCGCGCTGATACCGACACCCACGGCTGGCGCCTTCGCTCCGCCGCTTCGGCTTAAAGCTTCCCCGCCCGTCGACGTCTCGTCAGCGCCAAGCGCGGCCGTCTGTCCGTCCGTCTGTCCGTCTGTCCGTCTGTCCATCTGTCTGTCTGTCCCTCGCCCCGCAGCATCAGCACGGAGTTCCTGGCGCTCATGAAGAAGGTGTCCAAGTCTCCGCTCGTCATGGACGTGCTCAACATCCCCGGCGTGCAGCGCTCGCTCGAGAGGCTCGCCGACCTCCTCGGCAAGATCCAGAAGGCGCTGGGGGAGTACCTGGAGCGGGAGCGATCCTCATTCCCCCGGCGAGTCCTACAGACCCGCCCCATCGTCCACACTCCACACTCCGTGTTCCACACTCCACACTCCGTGTTCCACACTTCACACTCCCTGTTCCACACTGCTCACTCCGTGTTCCACACTCCGCGTTACACACTCCGTGTTCCACACTGCACACTCCGTGTTCCACACTGCACACTCCGTGTTCCACACTCCCTGTTCCACAGTCCGTGTTTCACACTCCACACTCCGTGTTCCACGCTCCGTGTTTCACACTTTATACTCCCTGTTTCACACTCCACACTCCGTGTTCCACACTCCATAATCCACACTCGGTGCTCCACATTCCACACTCCGTACTACACACTCTGTATTCCACACACCATGCTCCATACTCCTTACTCTGTACTCGGAGTATTTATTTGTAGCCAGTGGTAAGATGTTTGGTTTGAGCCGAGCTGGACAAAATTCTAGTAACACAACGAAGGTGTGGCCACGTCATTGACGTGGCCCGACTCAGAGCCCCACTATGACTCAACAGACCCTGCTTGGTGATAAAGTTCACCAATTCGATGAGTCGTTAAACACAGCCATGAATAATCGAGCGAGCGAGGGGGCGAGTGATCCAGCGAGCGGGCGGGCGAGTTAGCGAGTGAGCGAGCAGGCGGGTGAGTGACTGGGCGAGCGAGCATGCTGATGAGTGAGTGGGCGAGTGGGTGGGTGAGAGGGCAATTGAGCGGGCGAGCGGGCAAGCAAGTGGGCAAGTGAGTGGGCGAGTGAGCGGACGGGCGAGCGAGTGGGTAGGCGAGTGGGTGAGTGGGCGAGTGAGCGGGCTAGCAAGTGAGGGGCAAGCGAGTGAGTGGGCAAGCGAGTGAGTGGGCAAGCGAGCGGGCGAGCAGGTGGGCGGGCGGGCGGGTGGGCGAGCGGGCAGGCGATCGTGATAGAGTTGCGCACGCGGGGGCCCCCACCATGCCCTGACCCGCGCGACCCGCCCATCGCCGTGCTGCAGGTTTTACTTCGTGGGCGACGAAGACCTCCTGGAGATTATCGGCAACAGCAAAAACGTGGCCAAGCTGCAGAAGCACTTCAAGAAGATGTTCGCCGGCGTTTCCAGCATCATCCTCAACGAGGACAGCTCCGTGGTGCTGGGGGTGGCGTCGCGCGAGGGGGAGGAGGTACGTCCGGCGGTGCCGCGGGGCGCCAAGTGGGGCCCGTCATCTCAGTGGGAAGTAGAACTTAGAAGAAGAAGATCTGATAACGGCGGAAGATGGAAGCACTGCACGTGACCGCGTGGTCCTGCGTTGGTGTATTATGATCGTGGCTACAAAAAGCTGCCCCTACACGTCAAACAATTGGCCTCCCTGTCTATTTTTCGTTGTTCCCTTGAAGCACTCGCCGATTTCCCCTCAGCTCACCCCAACTCCCCTTCCGCTTCCCTTCCCCATCACTAACCCCATCCTTCTCCCCAACTTGCCGACCCATTCATCGCACCTCCGATTAGCGCGGTTGGCTACGTGCGGTGCGAAAGAAGTTCAACGCACGCGTACATACAGCACACTCATCACTCACCACTCATCGTCACTTGCAGCATCATCATCACATTCACGCGCTACCATCCTTCTCGTCGACGCATCTCATCTCGCCGCACTGTTCCGCCGTACAAATCTGCTAATTCCTTGTTCGGCGGTTGGGGCGCTCTACGATTGAAATAAAACAAGAGAAGAGACCGGCCGTCCTGGACGCGTGAGAGCGAAGAGACGGCGGCGATTCTGCTGATCGGTTTGTGTTTCCTCCGTCTCGGCCGCCCCGCCAGGTGCTGTACAAGACGCCGGTGTCCATCGCGGAGCACCCCAAGATCAACGAGTGGCTGACGCTGGTGGAGCGCGAGATGAGGGTCACCCTGGCGCGGCTGCTCGCCGACTCCATCGCCGACACGCATGCCTTTGGGGGATGCGTCGATCCCGGCGCCTACCTCCAGTGGATCGACAAGTACCAGGTGCTGCGTCGGACCCCCCGGCGGGCCTCCTGCCGCCCGGGCTGTTGATCGACGACGTTAGAACCGTGCGCACAGTAGATCCCGTTTAAACTCGCCCGTTGTGGATTTTGTTGTTGTTTGCAGTCTGTCAGGCATTCCCCCATAACCAGAATCAGAATATTTATTTGTGCTGAAGCTATTTTAACAGATGTCCAATAGGAAGCCTCCTCTCCTCCTAATAACTGTCCGATCGCTTTTACTCTTCAACCTACTCCACTTCACTTCAGATGATCGTGTCCCCACCGCCTGGGCCTTTGCGACTCTCCGCTTTCCCCGTTTTTGACCCCCGACCCCCAGGCACAGCTGGTGGTGCTGTCGGCCCAGATCTCGTGGTCGGAGAGCGTGGAGGCAGCGCTGGCCTCGGCAGCGGCGGCGGCGTCGGGGCGGCCGGCCGTCGAGGGGGACGGCCGCTCCGACGAGGACGAGGCCGGCGCGGCGGCCGCGGCGGCGGCGCTGGGCGGCGTCCTCGCCACGGTGGAGGCGACGCTCACCGTGCTCGCCGACTCCGTGCTGCTCGAGCAGCCGGCGCTGCGGCGCAGGAAGCTGGAGCACCTGGTGGGTGCCGTGTGGGGGTGGGGGGGGCGATAACAAGCAGAAGTTTTCGGTGTCTGTGACCTCTGTCTGTGACCGGCCGTGCCATACCGTGGTCGGCATGGCCGCTCGGTATGTACCGTATGTTGAGCTTCTTTCGCACCGTACGTAGCCAAACGTGCTAATCGATGCAAGGTATTAATCGCCCGCCCCCCTCCGTGTCCCACCGCCGTGCCCTCACGTCTCCACGTGCGCGTCCTCCGGCGACATCGGCCGAGGTGTCACGTGAGCAGGTCACGTGCACGCACACCCACCAATCGCGGCCACCTGGCCGCATGACCCCGACGTTACCACCTCTCCTGAGTCCCACCGATCCCCCGCCGGCCTTGCCACCGCCCCCGGTCAAGGCCTACGATGCGTGCGCCTACAGCTGGCGCTGCCAGGCCTCCCAGACGACCGCAATCGGTCGCTCGCCGCCACCTTCTCTGCTCCCTCTACGTGGCCCCTCCTGCCCGCGTGCAGTTGCACCGCCCGCACACTCGGGACTAGCTCCGCGTTGTCATTCCGTATTTATTTTCCTCGGGAATGTTTTTTGTGTCTCGGATTTTGTTGTTGTTGTTTTTAACGATTGTCTTTATTCTGCGGTGAAGTATTTTGTGTTTTTCCTTTTCCGTGTTTGCACCCCAGCTCCTCCTTTTCAGCCGGCTGCGCCACCCTGATGAGTCTGTCGCTGGTTCCCGGCGACACGTGTGAACGATACCCTCGGGATCTCCCGAATCGGAATGTACTCGACGTCGTTTGGTTAGCCAGGCCTCGACAGAATTGTTCCCCTTTGTTAGAAACCATCGGCGCCGCGGCATGCGAATTGCACTCCGTTTTACAACGTGTTTCCTGATTATAACTGTGATGAGGTAGTATTATTTATTAATGTCATCCTTCACACGTAGATTATTTTGAAGAATGATCATGACGTGCCGCTGCTGCACAGTGTTTGCTCGTTCTCGTAGAGAGACGACGACTCGGAGGCGCGAGAAACCACAGATAAGCGGCCCCCAATATATATTAAGATGTCATCGGCCAATTAAAACCCACGCGTGCGAGGGGGTAACACTCTTATCACTTAGAGAAGTGACAGGTGATATTAGTCCGCGCCTTGCTGTCCCACCTTCTAGTAAGCCAGATTATTAATGCACCTCCTCAACGCCTACGGGAAGGGAGTTTCACAACTTTCGTGCAATCCGCAGGCCGCGTGCGTAGCCACCGTCGCTCTGCTGTTCTTAATTGTTATCCTGTTCACGAGCACAACGCGTGTTTTGGGGAGGACAACGACATTTTATGCGAGTTTTCAAAGAACTTTTATTTGAATAATTGGCACTCATTTGAGTCGATTTGGGAATCGGAAACGCAATAAATGACTTGGGTTTGTCACTGTACACTGAACGCAAAGACGGGGCAGATGGCTCCGTCTCCTTTGTCTACACATAACCTACCACTTACTCCCCCTCTCCCGCTCCCTGGCTTTCTCTCTCTTGCCCCCCCCCCCTCTCTCTCCTGCTCCCTCTCCTGCTCGCTCCCGCTATTCCGCATGATGTCGGCGTCCGTGGCCGTAGATCACCGAGCTGGTTCACCAGAGGGACGTGACGAGGGCGCTGGCGCGGAACAAGGTCTCCCACCCCAAGCGCTTCGAGTGGCTCTCCCAGATGCGCTTCAGCTTCGACCCCAAGCAGGTGCGATCGACCCCACGGTCACGCGGGGTCGTGCGGGGTCACGTGGGGTCACTCGAGGTCACACGGGGTCACACGGGGTCATGCAAGGTCGCCGGAGCAACGATCAGCGGCATCGCTCTGCCCATAAATCTGTCGCGTGATCTGAGCGTTGAAGACGGTGGCTGGGAATGTCCCGTCATTAAACCCGTTTCCGTTGCTCCATTGATTTCGTTCCGTCTCGCTCCCAATACGCCTTTAGCTCCGCGCCTCTCGCCCGCGCTGTCCCGTCTCCGCCTCGCCCCAATCCCCTCGCGCCGCTCTCTCCCCACAGACGGACGTGCTGAAGCAGCTGTCTATCCACATGGCCAACGCCAAGTTCAACTACGGCTTCGAGTACCTGGGCGTGCAGGACAAGCTGGTGCAGACGCCGCTCACCGACCGCTGCTACCTCACCATGACGCAGGCGCTCGAGGCCCGGCTGGGCGGCTCGCCCTTCGGTGAGGGTGCCGGCGGCCCCACCACGGGCTCCATCTTTTCTTGACGGTGGGGGGGGTTATAGGGATCGGGAGGAGCAACAGTCCACCCAGGGGGATTTCTTTCCAGTGACAGTGAAGTAACATGAACCGCGAGACGGAGAGATCCTCTGGGCGGGGATTAAAGCCGTGGGAAGTCGGTGATGTTGATGGTGGTGATGGAGCTCCGGTCATCCTTGTAGAAGAGCTGATTAGCGCAATGGGCCTTAGTGTCTGATATAGAAAAGCCTTGAGTTTTAGCCCGACCCAAGTGCATTGCATTTCAAAGGAACCGCACGGAGGAACTGCGAGGCTTTATCAAGGCCACCGATTGCATTCGGTATCAGGACACAGGCCTCTCCCGTAACACGCTCAGCTCCCGCTGGGATGTAAATGTTTGGTGAACGGTAATGTCAGAAACACAGCCGTGCTGAAAGGGTCTCTGGTGCGGCCGTGGCCGGTGGCGAGCGCTCATCGGGATGACTGCGGTGGCACTTTGTGTGGCTTCAGGCCCTGCTGGGACGGGCAAGACGGAGTCCGTGAAGGCCCTGGGCAATCAGCTGGGCCGCTTCGTGCTGGTGTTCAACTGCGACGAGACCTTCGATTTCCAGGTGAGGACGCATCGTGGCTTGATCGCCGAACCCTCCCCCCTGCTCACGAAGTGCAATGGTGGCTCGGGGGAAGGGGGGGGGGGGTTCGTAATGGCCGTGTTAAAGCGCCGAGCCAGCGTCGCAGTGCCGTGTGGTCGCCCATACCGACGAGATCGGGTTCTCTCGTGGAGCGAGTTGAGCCCGCCCGGTCACCGACAACTGCACAAAAACAAAGCTAGCGCTAGAGATCGTGATTGTCAGGTGACGCAACACATTTGAGCTGTCGAGGATTTTGCACCTGGTGGGGGAATGTACCTGACCGTGACCCCTGGGGCAGAGGCTCATCGATGGTGAGACGCACGGGGGGTGGCCTCGTTTGCCCCTGTGTGAGGCGGACTCCACCAGAGACACCGGCCCAGGGAAGCCTCGCAGTCGTTGCCATCCACGTGTCCCCTGGCAGGAGAATCTGTGTTTGGGCCAGAGCCGTTGGAGGTTTTCCAGCCTGTGTGTGCGTGCGTGTGTGTGCATGTGTCTGTGGGGAGCGGGAGCGTAGCAGTTAGCGCGCTGCGCTTCGAACCTGATGACCCGAGTTCGATTCCCGCTCATGGCCAACACCAGTTGCGATTATCCGAACTGGTCCTGGGCCTCCCCTGGGCTGACTGGCTGCCCTGCCCGTGCTGTTGACGCCGCACAGCTTTCTTTGCTGCTGCCTCGCAACTCTCGTCCCCCACCCACTCACTTTGGAAGCCCTTAGAAGCAGCTGCATGTGGAGGCTTCCCCCCCTCTTGTCTCTCCGCCTGATGAAGACCGCTTGTGCTGTGGTCGAAACGTCGTGGGATTTTTGCTTTTATTTTAATTCATTTTAAATTTTATTTTCTATCCACGTGACTTTACCGAAAGAACCAAGAATATGGATTCCTGCAGTCACGAAAGTTTAAAGCCAAAATTGTATCGCCATCTGTTTCTATCTGTACGGGAATAGAGCGTTGCCCCCTTGCGCAAGGCGTCGGTTTTCATCTGGGTGCTCCGGTTTCCTCCCCACTTGTACAATAAATGCTCGTCATTAACTGGCTGAAAACATCTTAAAATAAATGAAAACTAAATGCAGGGCTCGCCTCAAAAAGAATCCTTCGACTCAGTGTCGCCCTCCTGGATAAATAAGTGATGATGAATCATAAATCCTTAGTTCTGGAAATCTATAACAAAGTCAATCTGGCTGTCGCCTGATGAGGCTGGTTGTAATTACCGGCGAAACGTCACAGTACTCGAATTGTAAATGTTGTGGGTTTACTCTCCAACACACCGGTGTGCTGAACTAGTAACTAATTTCGATGTAAAGCTTTCGTGACTGCAGGGATTCATCTTCTTGGTTCTCGGGTAAAGGCACGTAGAAGGGAAATAATAAAATAATGCAAATTAAACATAATAAACGTCGTGAGAATTGTATTTTATTATGTTTTATTGTTATTATTTTATTATGTATCTTCTACGTGACTTTACCGAAAGAACCAAGAAGATAGTAACGAATTGGCACGTTCTGTTTACGTGACAAACCTTACTAACTAGCTGTGCCGGGTGGTGGCGGGGTTTAACAACATATTTATATTCACGCCATTTAATCCAAAAAAAACCTCTATGGACAATATTGGTCGCGAAAGCCTACTACGTGTTAAAAATCAATCTGGAGAACTGTAATTATGAATATTATTCCTTACTATGATAATTTTTACAACCGCATTGCACTGTGTCTGTGTGCGCGTGTGTGCCCTGCGCAGGCGATGGGCCGCATCTTCGTGGGGCTGTGCCAGGTGGGCGCGTGGGGCTGCTTCGACGAGTTCAACCGCCTGGAGGAGCGCATGCTGTCGGCCGTGTCGCAGCAGGTGCAGTGCATCCAGGAGGCGCTGCGCGAGCACGCCAACCCCTGCCGCCTGCGCGGTCAGTCTCCGCCACCGCCACCGCGGCCACAACAACCACAGCAACAACCACCACCAAATCACAACCACAACAACCACAGCAACCACAGCAACAATCACCAAATCACAACCACAACAACCACAGCAACCACAGCAACAATTACCAAATCACAACCACAACAACCACAGCAACAACCACCAAATCACAACCACAACAACCACAACAACCACAGCAACAACCACCAAATCACAACCACAACAACCACAGCAACAACCACCAAATCACAACCACAACAACCACCAAATCACAACCACAAGAACCACAGCAACAACCACCAAATCACAGCCACATTAACCCCTCGCATAGCAACAACCACAGCCTATGATGATGGTCATGACGACGACGATGACGGTGATCACGATGATGACGAGTATGACGATGATGATGACAACGATGATGATGATAACCACGATGATGATGATGATCACGATGATGATCACGATGATGATCATGATGATGATCACGATGATGACGAGTATGACGACGATGATGACGACGACGATGATGATGATGATCACGATGATGATCACGATAATGATGATGATCACGATGATGACGATGATGACGACGACGGCGGCGCCATTGTCGTTGCTCCCCCGCTCGGAGCAGAGTCGCCGCCCATCACGTGCGAGCTGCTGGGCAAGCAGGTGAAGGTGAGCGCCGAGATGGCCATCTTCATCACCATGAACCCGGGCTACGCCGGCCGCTCCAACCTGCCCGACAACCTCAAGAAGCTCTTCCGCAGCCTGGCCATGACCAAGCCCGACCGGCAGCTCATCGCGCAGGTCATGCTCTACTCGCAGGGCTTCCGCACGGCCGAGGTGCTCTCCAACAAGATCGTGCCCTTCTTCAAGTGAGCGTCCGCTTCCCCCCGGCCCCGCACGCCTCCTCTCAACAGACTTGCCGGTTTCGGAGGGTGGGGTGGGTGGGGTGGGTAGGAGGAGTGGGGTGGGTGGGTGGAGTGGGAGGGGTGGGTGTGTGGGGGTGGTGGGTGAGGTGGGTGGGAGGGTTGGGTGGGTTGGGTGGGGGGGGTTGGTGGGGTGGGTGGGAGGGGTGGGTGGCTGGAGTTTGGGTGGGTGGGGTGGGCGGGGTGGATGGGGTAGGTGGGTGGGAGGGGTGGGGTGGGGTGGGTGAGGAGGCTTGTGGGAGGGGTGGGAGGGTTGGGTGGGTGGGTGGGGCGCGTGGGTGGGAGGGGCGGGTGGGGTGGGAGGGGCGGGTGGGATGAGAGGGGTGGGTGGGGTGGGAGGGGTGGGTGTGGGGGTAGCGGTCAACCTCCCCTGACCTCTTTCTCTCTCTCTGTCCGGACCTTTGATGTCAATCACGAGTTTGCCTGGTCTTCGCTCCATGGACAGCTCTGGTGTACGACGGCGAACTGCGTGCCGAGAAAAAATTGAGATATCTTTCGGAAATGTCTAAAATCTTATTTTTATCAACTTGCCCTTTAATTATTAATCTCGGAATTAATGACACGATGTGCTGCTGGTCAATATCATAAGCAGCGCCTCGATGGAAATGTTTTTTCCATTCTTCTCTGCCCTCCGCCCTCCCATTTGTTTTCACAAACGTCCACCTCCCTCGGCTCCTCCAAAGTCAGCCGATCATCGGCCCTCGTCTCACTCTTTTTCCCCTTCCGTTCTCCCTTCTGTGACGTCCGTAATCCTCATCGACACCCGTCCCCCCGTACGATCTGTCCGAAGACATTTTACGTCCTGAACCTGCAAGCTTCATATCTGCACGTGACTGAGAGCGACAGGACGCTAAGCGGGTCACATGGGGTGATTGCGTGGGGTGGTCACGTGGCTAATTCACCCGCACCGGTTGGCTGCGGAGTTATGAATGTAGATATCCGTGGAAGTGCGCGGGGAGTACTTAGGTGCCACCGAGCTCCTCCCGCTCATGCAGATTATTTTATTTTTTCCCATCCAAATTTAAATTCAGATCGAAAAGTAGCAAACATCTTCTGCGTCTCTGTAAAAGTTGCACTCGATCTGCCCGGGAGCTGCGGTTTGACCACCCATGTATCAGTTACGAGTGATACAAGATTGAAATCTATAAGACTCATGATTTGTCGCTCATGACCTGCATTGATGATGACAATTATGATGCTGCTGCTTCTGATGATGACGATATTTATGATGATAATGCTGATTACACTGTCATTGCCACTGATAATGATGATGACATCGCTGACAATGCTACGGGCGACACTACTGCTGCCGATGTTGATGCTGACGATGACGACAATGATAATGATGATGCCAATGCTGTGGATGCTGACACCGATTCCACTACCGATAACAACGGCGGCGATGGCGGTGGCGGTGGCGCTCCCCCCGCAGGCTGTGCGACGAGCAGCTCTCCTCGCAGAGCCACTACGACTTTGGGCTGCGCGCCCTCAAGAGCGTCCTCGTCAGCGCCGGCAACGTGAAGCGCGAGCGCATCCAGCGCATCAAGCGCGACAAGGTGGAGCGCGGCGAGGTGGTGGACGAGGGCCAGATCGCCGAGAACCTCCCCGAGCAAGAGGTGACGTGCCCACCCATCGCACCCTGGAGGGGGGGAGCAAGGGGGGGCTATGCCATCCAGCGAGGGGGGCCCCCTCCGCCATCCCCACCCCCTCTCGGCCCACTTCATGCCTAAGGCCCAGGTTGGACTGACTAAATCTAGGCCAAGGCTTGGAGTGATTGTAGTCTTTTGTCCTTCTCCCCCACACCGCCGATTAGCCTAGTTGACGACGTACCATGCGAAAGAAGTTCTACATACATACAACATACATACAACATACATGCACCCGAGTATTTAGGGTACAGCTAATTTTCAGCAGGGTCGCTTCCAACTGGGCATTTACTTCGCAGTTATTGGATGGATTTGGCCGTAGTCTCCACCTTCTAGCAGTAGTCTTCTCGCAAGGACAGGCCCTTTCAATGGCCCGAAGACCAGCCAACGAAGATGAGTGGGACCTGCGTTACGAGTGTGTGCCAACTTTATGTGGAAGGCCTCTCGCGTGCAAACGCTGAAACTCGCTAGTTCCCGAGTCACACCTTAGGCCAGAACTGATGAGGTAAGACTGAGATGGGACCGACTACGCCAAGGCTGTTCGAGACTGGCAAGGGAATGATGGAGCCAAAACTGAGATTGACCAAGCGTTGGCGAAAGCTTGGACCGATTAAGTAAATTTTAAGAATGGACTGGCAAGGCCAAATATAAGGATGGGATAGGCAATGCCAAGGCTATTGCTACAAATGTAGGCTGAGAGTGAAATTGATTAGGCCCAGACCAAGGATGAGACTACACTAGGCCGAGGTTGAACAGTACTCAAGCTGATAAAGGTCCTGACCCCCAATGGTTGTTATGACAACAGCTGGAACAACACTAATCTCTCACTGTATCCACACGTCATCATCCACCGCCACCCACCGCCACCATCAACCACAACCACCAGGGGAGGCCCAGGACTCATGCAGATAATAGTCACTGGTGTTGGCCGTGAGCCGGAATCGAACCCGGGTCTATAGGTTCGTAGCGCAGCGCGCTAACCGCTACACTACCCCCCCCCCCCCCATCACCACCGCCGTCCGCCCGCAGATCCTGATCCAGAGCGTGTGCGAGACAATGGTGCCCAAGCTGGTGGCGGAGGACATCCCGCTGCTCTTCTCGCTGCTATCCGACGTCTTCCCGGGCGTCCAGTACCACCGCGGCGAGATGGGCGCGCTGCGCGACGAGCTGCGCAAGGTCTGCGCCGAGATGTACCTCATGTACGGCGACGGCGAGGAGATCGGCAGCATGTGGGTCGAGAAGGTGCGTCGCCCGCGGCGACTAGGGGACGGGGAAAAGTCGACGTGCCCCCGCGTGTCCCGGGCGTGTTCCACGCGCGAGTTCCTACGCGCGAGTTCCCACGCTTGAGTTTATACGCGCACGGTCGTCTTAGCGAGTTAACGGCGTCCCGATTACTGCGATGCCTTTACGAGTGGCGGGACGAGACGACGCCGCGTTGCGCGTAGGCGGCATCGTGGCGAGCCGAGCACGCGCGGCGTGTGACGTCATCGCCTCGTGCGTCAAGGTTGACCTTCATTAACAAGTTGTAGGTAACCCTTAAATCAATTTGCCCGGTTTTCTTCAGGGTGTGCGTTCACTGATAACGTTAAACTTAGAACTTCATTTTGACTGGCTCGTCTTTACGGCCGTTATCGTCACGCCATGTTACAGACGGACGACGGACGGACAGACGGTCAGAGCTGAGGCATTAAAGTGTTCAGCCCTAGGTGACGGGCATTGATGTTCATAAAAAATAACAATAACTCACTACTCTTTGTCCATCCACTTTGCGATGGTGGGGCCTTCCCATACCATATATCAGTTGTGGAGATTGTTTGACCATACTTCTCCACCTAATGCAGATACCACTTGCCTCTGCAGAGCCCTTTATCTACCCGTTACATGAAGTAAAGAACAGTTGTACGAACAAATGAATTAACGTACAAAATAATTCACGTGCAAATGAACACACGAAATGAATCAATGAAACATTGTACGAATACCTTAACTGATGAATGAATGAACGGTCGCTCGTGCATCGCGGGTGTCCACCGCAGGTCCTGCAGCTCTACCAGATCACGCAGATCAACCACGGCCTCATGATGGTGGGGCCCTCGGGCAGCGGCAAGTCGACGGCGTGGCGCGTGCTGCTCAAGGCCCTGGAGCGCCTCGAGGGCACCGAGGGCGTGGCCCACATCATCGACCCCAAGGCGCTGAGCAAGGACCACCTGTACGGCACGCTGGACCCCAACACTCGCGAGTGGACCGACGGCCTCTTCACCCACATCCTGCGCAAGTGAGCGTCGGGGGGGGGTGGCACACGCGCGCGCGTGTGTGTGGGCGTGTGGGCGTATGCGTGTGTGCGTCGGCGTGTGTGGGCGTGTGTGTGTGGGGAGCGGTAGTGTAGTAGCAGTTAGCGTGCTGCATTACGAACCCTGCGACCCGAGTTGGATTCCCCGCTCACGGCCAACACCGGTGATGATTGGGGTGTGTAAACATCGCCACTGGGGAGACAAAGGCAGTCGGGCGTGGTGCTGGCCACCCACCACCTCGTGTGCCTAGCCAACCTTCATAGGTGCTAGTCGCTCACAGCACTTGCCCCAACAGTCTGTTATGGCTATAGGGGGCATCTTTGCCTTGGTTGTGGCAGTCGAGAGCAGTGCATAAATATCTATTGTACTGTGTTATGCTCAAGGTGGTATCGTTGTTGCTTGGTATGGCATTGTTGCTGCTCCTGTAGCAGCTATGGGCTTAATGTAATGAATCACACGTAAAATTATGAATGGAGTTAACGATGACCATGGATTGGATCCATAGACTCACGTTACTGCACAGTAGGTCACGCCCACCAGTGGAGTAATAGATTCAGGGTACAGGGCATCTATTCAGATTCGGATGGACGCCGTGTAGGGATTGAGCAGTGAGGTGTCGTGTAACGTGGGGTCGATTGGTGAGCATCTGGTCATAATTACAGAACACTTCGAAATGAAGCTGCCGTTCCACAACCCCCTGGTGTCCCTCGGTGGTGGAGTCACTCGATCCTCAAGTGGAGGGCAGAACACAACGCAGAGTTGTTGTCATCTTTATTAACGATCACGGGAGGAGAGGGATGGGCGAGCCGGTGAGACTCGGTGCGGCGACGCCGCTGTATCCGCCGCCGCTCGCGTGAACCCGGCGTCGCCCCCGTGCAGGATCATCGACAACGTGCGCGGGGAACTGCACAAGCGGCAGTGGATCGTGTTTGACGGCGACGTGGACCCCGAGTGGGTGGAGAACCTCAACTCCGTGCTGGACGACAACAAGCTGCTCACGCTGCCCAACGGCGAGCGCCTCAGCCTGCCGCCAAACGTGAGCCCACGAGCGCGCACGCACACGTGCGCGTGTGCGTGCGCGTAGTACTATACAACCATTACTGATTTATCAAGGAAAGCCACACTCAGTCCACGGAATATTTGTCACAGGGGGTCCTGCCACGGTGGCTCGGAGGTGTTAATTCCCTCGCCGGGTATGGGTTCGATCCCGGCCCTGACAATGCCTGTTGTATATTTGGAGTTTGTGTGTTTCTCTCCGCATTGTCGCGTGGATTTTTCTCCGAGTTCTCTGGTTTTTCCCGACACATTTTTGGGATTTTCCGTACTCATTTAGAGTGTTTGGTTGCTATAAATTTCCACGCGATAATCCGCTTCATTGAGCCATCATTTGTGGCCAGGTCACTTCTAAAAAAGACCTATACAGCTCAGTGGGCCTTACCTGGTATGATGAAAATGGTAATATTAGTAATTTAAAGGCGTTTACTGCTGATTAATGAGTTGTTTATACACGTGGGAGGAAACCGGAGCACCTGGAGAAACCCACGCATGCAAGGGGTGGGGGCCAACACTCGATCCCCGTACAGATGGAAATAGATGGAGATTAGTCACGCTCGCTGTACGGCGATCCACCAACCCTCGCCGCTGCCTCCACAGCGCTGGGGTAGAGGCAGCAGCCGGGCACGGCGAGGCCACCGCTTCCCATCCACGCGCGTAACTCGACGACGCGCTCGCGTGTGCGTGCGTCGCTGCCCGCAGGTGCGCGTGATGTTCGAGGTGCAGGACCTGCGCTACGCGACGCTGGCGACGGTGTCGCGCTGCGGCATGGTGTGGTTCAGCGAGGACGTGCTCAGCACCGACATGGTGTTCGGCCACTTCCTCGCGCGCCTGCGCAGCATCTCCCTGGACGAGGCCGAGGAGGAGGCGCAGCGGCGCCGCACGGGGGGGCAGGACCGCGACGACGAGGCACTGTCGCCCATGCTGCAGGTGGCGCGCCGGGGGGGTGACGCGTGGGGGTGGCACGCCAGGGGGGTGACGCGTGGGGGTGGCGCGCTGGGGGTGACGCGTGGTGGCGCGCCGGGGGGGTGATGCGTGGGGGTGATGCATGGGGGTGATGCTCGGAGGTGACGAGCTGGAGTAACGTGTGGGGGCGGCAGTAGAGCAGCACGTGGGGCAACGTATGGGGTTGGCACACAGGGTGACATGCACCGACACAGGCCTCTGGCCCTGTCTCAAGGCCCAATCTCCCACGTTGCCGGTCACGCGCAAGGGGACGCACTGACGCAGCGCCGTGGCCACGTGACCTGTCCCACAACTCCGTGCGTTGCGAACGGCCTCTTTCCTCCCCCCCCCCTCCCCGTGCCCTCGGCGGCACCAGATCCAGCACGACGTGGCGGCGGTGCTGCAGCCGTACTTCACCTCGGGGGGCCTCGTGACGAAGGCGCTGGAGCACGCGTCGCGCCTCGAGCACATCATGGAGTTCACGCGGCTGCGCTGCCTCGGCTCGCTCTTCTCCATGCTGCACCAGGCGTGCCGCAACGTGGCGCTCTACAACGCCAACCACCCCGACTTCCCCATGCCCGCCGACATGCTGGAGCGCTACGCGCAGGTGAAGGGACGCGCCCACTCGCCCGCTCGCTCGCGAACTCACCGACTCAACGACTCACTCAACGCTGGCACGTGGTTGTGACTGTTGCACCAGCATTGGACAAACGTTCCACGTTTTCTGGGCACACAAATAATCTGATTGGTTGTTCCTGTGGGATCTTCCTTCCTCTGCACCTCCGATTAGCACGGTTGGCTACATACGATGCAGAGCAGGTTCATCATACATACTGTACATACAAGACACAGTTAGTCTGACTTTCTGAATCCTTGTCCTGACAATGCTTGGGGCATTTGCAAGCGAAACGTCACGAATCTGATTGCTAAATTTGGTGGTGAGATGTGTTGTTAAACTTACCGGTGAACTGAAGCAATAATAACACTTGTAAACAAATGAATTTGTTTGGCTGTATCGGGTGGTGGAAGGGATAGTAGTATCACGACACAAATTTCATTATGTGGCCTAAGCCAAAAATCTATTACGTATCATGATATTGGCTGCACAAAATCTCCGTGTTAAGTAAACTTCCTAATCGCCCGTTCGTTCACTCACTCTCTCATCCATTCTCATTCGCACTCGCCCGCTCGATGGCTCATTTACTGACTCGCCTGCTTGCTCACTGAAAAAATTACTCCCTGACTCACTCATGCACCCACGCCCACATTCAATCACTCGCTGGGCTAGTGAACTGTGCTGGGAACCTGTGAGCCGAGTTTAATTCCTGGCCATGGCTCACATCGGTGGTGAGTGATATCTGAACCGGTTCTTGGCCGACTCGAGAATTACTCAAACCTAGATGAGTACCTGATGCGGTGTGTAAACACAAAGCACTGGGGAGGCAAAGGCAGTCGTGGTTCCGGCCATACAAACTCCTTGTGCACCGTGGCGGTCTTCTTAACTGCTCGCTAATAGCACCTGCTCCGAAACTCGGCCACCCAAGTTCGATTCCCGTTCACGGCCAACATCAGCGACGAATGTCTGAACCAGTTCTGTGCCTCCCCTAGGTCGACCTGGTGCGGCACACAAACATCAGCCTTTTCAGGTGCTTCAAAACAGCACTTGCCCCAACAGTCTGCTAAGGCTACACGGGAGGGACCTTTGTCTTTGTGCGTGTTTGTGCGTGCCGCAGCGGTACCTGGTGTACGCCGTGCTTTGGTCGTTTTCGGGGGACGGGCGACTCAAGATGCGCTCGGAGCTGGGCGAGTACATCCGGCGCGTCACCACCATCCCGCTGCCCACCGCGCCCAGCCTGCCCATCATCGACTTCGAGGTGCCCGCACACCCCCACTCTCTCCCCCACTCTCGTCTCTAGTCTACAGCGATGGTTGTAGCAGGGGCCTCTAGTCTATAGCAGGGGCCTCTAGTCTATAGCAGTGGTTACACGCTGAGGCTGATGGAGCTGACACCGCTGTACAAACGAGACGGCAGAGCCGAGACAAAAACGACCGCTCCTGGAATCGAACTGTGACCCCGAGGAGTCCTGACATTCCGTCAACCCGTCAGGCGTGGAGGTTGGGGGTGGGGGCGCACTCGTCACTGCACTTGCTCATCAATCACCACTGCAGTGGCGACAGTGTGGTTGCTGTCGTGAAAGTCACATGATCCTGTATTTTAATTAACGAAGCATCAAACTCCCGCCAGGCATTCTGGGACACGTGGGTCTGGGTCCCTTTGGGTTGTGTCGTGCGCTCAAGCTGCTGTGCGCATGTACGGTTCGATTCCCGCTCACGACCTATAACAGTGGCGAATATCGGCATTGGTCCTGAGCCTCCCCTAGGTCGACTCAGCCTTAAATAACTACCTGGTGCGGTGTATAACTATCAGCACCGAGGAGACCACCCACCCCCGTCGTGTGCCACCGTGGCGGCCTTCGTAGGTGCTCCTCGCTCGCAGCACTTGCCCCCAGCAAGTCCGTGGAGGCTACGCGGGGGCTCTTTGTCTTTGCATCCCTCCCAGGTGTCCATCACGGGCGAGTGGGTGCCCTGGCAGGCCAAGGTCCCCCAGATCGAGGTGGAAACGCACAAGGTAATGCAGTTGGCGGCTACGCGCGACGGCTTGTGGAGAAGTTGGTGGGGGGGGGGTGAGGAAACGTTTAGTTGAAGTGCATTGCAACTTTGAGTCGATGAGCGAGCTTCGTTGCCATAGGTCGGTGTTGCTTCGGCGCTCGTGCCGTTTTGTGCTCACGCCTGGAGACCATCCGGGGAACAACAATCGCAACCGCAGCCACACGCACGATTCTCGTTGTGGTTGCGGTTTACCTCTGCTTTGAGGATGTGGCTGTATCTGTATCGGTGGTTGTGGTTTGTAGATGTGTAGTGCTGAACTTTACGCAGACAACTTCTTCTTTTTCCGTCGTCACTTTTATTATACAAACTTCTTCCCATTCAACACCCGTGACTTCGGCGTGCGTCTCCGCCCTCCGCCGTTCGCTCGCCACGCTCCGCTCGCCTCGGTCGCTCCGCTTTCTCCGCCTCTCTCCATCTCTCTCTCCCCGACTCTCCGCTCTCTCTGCTCCGACTGACTCTGCTCCGACTGTCTCTCTCTCGGCGTCTCCGTCTCACTCCGACTCTCCGCTTCGTCTCTCACTGTCTCACTCTGCTCTGTCTCACTCTGCCCTGTCTCACTCTGCTTTGTCTCATATCTTCTCTCGTTCCCTGTTCCACTGCTAGCCTGTTCTATCTCTCATATCTTCTTCTCGATCCTGCTCCCCGTCTTCTCTCCGTCCAGCTCCCAGCAACAACTCCCCGTCTCTCTCGCGCTCCCTTATATATCCCCTTCCTCATTAATTACCAATTAATTAAGCGGCGTCCCCACCGACGCCTCGCGTTCGTAGCTTCTGTCCACCATCCAATTACCGCCACGCATCTTGCAACCACTTAATGAACCGTCTCCCTTCGGCCGTTATTCTCCCAGCAACACCTGTTTGCCCTGACGCGACCCCACTGTCCATAACACGCACGTGTTTCCAATTCCCCCTTTTGGCGCGCGTTAACCCACTACAGATGTATCTGTGTCTAAACCTTTGATTTGCGGTTATGTCTGCGTCTGTAGTAACGCCTGTGCTGCAGCACTGCGGGGGCGAGGGTTGGTGGATCACCCCACGAATGCGTTCCTGTGGGGACCGAGGTGGTGCCATTACCATGGCTTGCCAGAAGGCGGTCACAGCAAATGTGGACCCCGCCTGTTCCATCTCTACGGGATAGAGCGTTGCCCCCTCGCATGCGTGCTCATTACTTGGCTGAAAGCATCCTTATATATCGGGGACCGCAGAGCTTGGGCAATTATTGTCTGCCGCTGCCTTCCCGCTCGTGCCGTCTCCTCTCCGCGACGGCGAGCGGATACTGCGCGGCAGCGGTGGCGCGTTCACAATTTTAATGATTGTTGTTGGTCGTGGATTGTGGTTATGTCCGTGTCGATGACTGCGCTTGTGGCAACGTCCGCGTAGGTGGCCGCCCCCGACGTAGTGGTGCCCACGCTGGACACGGTGCGCCACGAGGCGCTGCTCTACACGTGGCTGGCGGAGCACAAGCCGCTCGTGCTGTGCGGCCCGCCCGGCTCCGGCAAGACCATGACGCTGTTCAGCGCGCTGCGGGCGCTGCCCGACATGGAGGTGTGTGTGTACAGGCGTGCGTGCGTGCGTGTGGAGCGGCGGTGTAGCGGTTAGCGCTATGCTGCGCTACGAACCCGGCCACCCAAGTTCGATTCCCGCTCACGGCCACCACCAGTGACGATTATCTGAATGTGGTCGTGGGCCTCACCAAGGTCGACTCAGCCTAAAATGAGGACCTGGTGTGGTGTGTAAACATCGCCACTGGGGAGACAAAGGCGGTCTGGCGGGCGTAGTACTGACCACCCATCCTCTCGTGTGCCCTGCCGGCCTTCAAAGGTGCTCGCTAACAGCACTTGCCCCAACAGTCTGTTAAGGTTATACGGGGGATCTTTGTCTTTGTTTCGTGTGTGCTTGTGGCCGTTTCCTTAGCCCTGGCCATTTCTCCCATGAAGGGATGCAAGTGATTCGACAATTCCACGGTGGCGAGATGTTAACTCCCTTGCCGGGTATGCAGGAGGTCATGGGTTCAATCCAGACCCTGATGCCTACTGTATATTTGGAGTTTCCCAATCATCGCGTGGATTTTTATTTGGGTCCTCCAGTTTTTCCCTCCACATTTAGAATCAACATCACGCATTTAGAGTGTTTGGCTGCTATACAGTTCCACATGATAAGCCACTTCGTTGAGCTATCATTTGTGACCAGGTCGCTTCTGACAAAGAGCTAAACAGCTCAGTGGGCCTTACCTGCTAAATAACAATCGCTATGAACGGCGGCTTCACCTACAGAATGTTCACGTGCCCCTCCGCGCCGCTAATGTGGAGGAGAGTAGCTTCTGGCTCACCACGCTGCACTGAGAAGTGGTGGCGGTGACGGTGGTGGCTGTAGGCAGAGGGGGCCCCTCTCTTGCATGAACATGGGGGGAGGGGGGGGCGCTGTCGGTTTTCAGTCCTCAGAAAATAATGGAGAGAAGGTGGAGCGTCATTTGAGAGCTCCGCGCGTGAGAGTCGTTGTTTCGTGTTTAAGTCGGTTACATGCTAGACCCAGGGGTGGCATACATATGAGCTTGGCAGCCTCGACCTATCACCTCGCGTCCACATAGAACAAAATAAGCCGACACGCTTCTCAGAGCTGTCCCGCGACGACCTCCTGACCCCTCATCGCCCGCCCCCCGCCCCCCGCCCTGCCGACCCCCCCGCCCTGCCGACCCCTCCCCCCGCCCCGCCCTGCCGACCCCCCCGCAGGTGGTCGGCCTGAACTTCTCGAGTGCCACCACCCCGGAGCTGCTGCTCAAGACGTTCGACCACTACTGCGAGTACCGGCGCACGCCCAACGGCGTCGTGCTGGCGCCCGTGCAGCTCAGCAAGTGGCTGGTGCTCTTCTGCGACGAGATCAACCTGCCGGACATGGACAAGTACGGCACGCAGCGCGTCATCTCCTTCATCCGCCAGGTGAGTGCTGCGGGGGGGGGGGGGACGCCGCGGGCCGTGGGAGGCGTGTGGGCAGGGGGGCGGTCTCACGTTGTGTTCACGTTACAAACCGCGGTATCGCCCGGTATACAGGAGGTCGTGGGTTCGAATCCCAACCCTCACGCCTGCTGCTGTATATTTGGAGTTTGCATGTTTCTTTCCTCGTGTTCGCGTGGATTTTTTTCTCCGGGACCTACGGTTTTTCCCTCGACATTTAGAAACATGCATTTAGAGTATTTGGCTGCTATACATTTCCACGTGATAAGCCACTTCGTTGGGCTATCATTTGTGACCAAGTTGATTCTGTTAAAAGAGCTACGTAGCTTCGTGGGCCTTACCTGGAAAAATAAAAATGTATTGTTTAGTTTAAATTGTTTAACTGGCTGTGTCGGGTGGAGGTTGGTGTACGAAACATTTACATTGGCGCGATCTAACCCAAAAATAAAAAAACCTTATCGTGAGTCTGTTAACCCTTTCCCGTTCGGAGACGTCTGCAAATTTCAGGGTGGGTAGTTCCGTTCACCGCTGAACGTGCAAACGGTGAGCATTAATTTTATTGAGAGAGGCATAGCACCGTTGTTTTTAAACACATTGTACTCACCGCAGAGAACCGTAGCGACACGACCGCACGCTATGATAGCTGGCGCCAAACTGTGCCACACGCCTTCCCGCATGACCTTGTGGGAGCCTCGGTACCGATAAAGTTATTTTATTTCAGTTTTTATTCCGGTTTCATTTTGATGATGAAAACGTTCGTCTTCGGAACGGAATCGTAAGAAAAACTGATAATGTACACGTACGTCATCGGAAGGGGAGAGGGTTAAAGGTTACATGGGGGGATCTTTGCTCTTCTTGTGTGACGTAGATGGTGGAGCACGGCGGATTCTACCGCACGGCCGACCAGACGTGGGTTCGTCTGGAGCGGATCCAGTTTGTGGGGGCCTGCAACCCGCCCACGGACCCCGGCCGCAAGCCGCTCTCACACAGGTGAAGGGGTGACCGCTGACCCACGGCTTCCATTCATGTGCAGGAGGGGATCCCTTTCATGCATTTCAAAACATGCATTTGATTATTTAGATTATTTGCTAACTACTATAAATTTCAACGTGATAAGCCACTTTGTAAAGCTATGATTTGGGGCCATATCATGGGACCTTTTTCACCTTTTGGTGTTCTCTGGTCTGACACCGGTGAGAGAGAAAAGGCCATAAAGAAGGCTGCTGTATCAGAGCATGTTTGCATGCTCACCACAAAAGGGTTATATTTGTGTTTTTTTTACATCTTAACACCTCCTGTTTTATTGCCAGAAAGGGTAAAAATCATTAATATTTTTCATACATTTGTGGCCAGGTCGCTTTGGAAAAATAAGTTAATATCTCGGTGGGCTTTACCTGGTAAGATAAAACATTGTTTAGTTTTATTTGTTTACCTTTCCTATACTTTGCACTCCTGTCGTGTTTTTGTGTTGTTGTTGTTGTAACGTTCTGATCCGCTCCTGCTGGACATCTCATCGGATTCTTCCAGGATGAACAAATATTCTAATTCTGAGGTGTAAGGGCCATCGATACAAGTGTAATCAGCCAAACAAGCATTGATGATGACCTTATTAGGCATAGTGGTGATGGTCATCGTGTTGATAATGGCCTGTGACCTAGGCCACTGTGTGGCTAAGTTGTTAGTACAGCAATACCCATTGTTGTACTCTACGTCTATGCTCCCTCATTCATGCTTCCCGACCTTCGCACACGCACACAGACCAGTGCGGTGAAGTATGGTCGACTATCCCCCACAACCTGTACAGGGTGGGGATGCCCTCATCTAGCAACAGATTTACACAAAGGGCAGCAGAGCTATGGGTGTGTGCAGCGGTGATGATCACGATGACGACGACGATGCTGATATGAATGATAATGACTGTGATGGAGACAAGAATATTAGTGACAGTGATAACATGCCTGTGAACCCATACCGTTTACCCATAATCTTGTCCAGAGAATTGAGTTTTCAGGTCCATACGACGTACAGCTGTTTCAATACGGGCAATTTGTCTTTTGTCTATTTGTTTGTGTGTCTCCCTTGTGATGGGACTTTGTAGGATGAACGTTGAGATGTATAAGGGCACGGCGTGACCAATAGGGTCTGAATTTGTCTGTAATAAGGTAGGCAATGATAAGGGGTTGACAGGTATGCGATAACGAATGATGATGAAAATGGCAGTGATGATGATAGCAATGCTGACGCTGATGCCGACCCTCTCTCGTCCCTCGACAGATTCATGCGCCACGTCCCCGTCGTGTACGTGGACTACCCGGGCCCCGCGTCGCTCACGCAGATCTACAGCACCTTCAACCGCGCGCTGCTGCGCCTCATCCCCACGCTGCGCACCTACGCCGAGCCACTCACCGCCGCCATGGTGGAGTTCTACACCATGTCGCAGGTGGGCGCTGCGCCAGGGCAATCTTGCTTGCGGCACGAGCTTCAATGTTGCACTGGGCATTTGCACATACAGTAGATCATCGTTTATCTGACGACTTCAGGGGGCGGGAAGGGGGCACCGGATTAAAAAATAATGTCGGATAAGCAAATAATTATTTCAAAGAGCTTATTTTTGCACATTCTTGTATAACATTATGTTTTTTGTGTGTATGTTTTTTTGTGTTTTTAATTAGTTTACTGTATAAAATTGGCATCAACATACATAAAGATAAAAATAAATATCCTATTGTAAAAAGTTTATTTATTTAAACTCCAATTTGGGGTGATGTACGTATTATGCTTTTGTTTCAACACAACCATGTTCTTGACCATGGCCGGACTGATGCAGCCTTTAGACCGGTGCTCCGGTGAACGCCAAATTACACAACGCAATTTTCGCTGGATCGCACTGTAGTTATTAGTCATGGGAAATGTATATACTGTACGTGCAGTATTTTAATTGTTTAAGTTATATGTAGTGTATAATGTACCATATATAATATTTTACACTGAATCAAGTGTAGCTACTTTATTGTCATGCATACGGTGCCGATCGCCGGACTCGTTACAGCCTTTGGAGCAGTTTCGCTGGATTGGCCCGGAACCGCCGGATAATGTTGGAAGCCAGATAATCGCACACCGGATAATCGATTAACCACATATACGTTTTAGTTCAACATACATACATTTTATTTTAGCCGTCCCGCGACCCACAACCTGCACCCCATGATGTGCGACCCCTAACCTTCCATGCCCCGTACCCCCCACAGGAGCACTTCACGCAGGACATGCAGCCGCACTACATCTACTCGCCGCGTGAGATGACGCGCTGGGTGCGCGGCATTCTGGAAGCCGTGCGGCCGCTCGAGAGCCTGCCCGTCGAGGGCCTCGTGCGCATGTGGGCCCATGAGGCGCTCCGCCTCTTCCAGGACCGGTCAGTGAGGGCCCGCAGGGGCGCAGGGGTCGGGCATAGAGGCCGGACGTAGGGGCCAAGCGTAGGGGCCGCGTGGAGAGGTAGCGGTAGGGGTCGGGGTAACGGTAGGGGTCAGGGTAGTGGTAGGAGTCGGGGTAGCGGTAGGGGTCAGGGTAGGTGGCAGTAGGGGTTGGGGTAGAGTTTGGGGTAGTGGTAGAGGCAGGGGTAGCGGTAGAGAGAGTGAAGTTACAGTGAAGTCGGGGTTGTGGTAGGTGTTTATGTGGAGTTGAGAGTTAGGGTTAGAGTAGGGGACAGGGTTATAGTCAGAGTTACGGTTTGGTTTAGAGTTGTGATTGTGTTGTGTTTGAGATAGGGCCATGGTTACGGTTGGTGTTCTTCGGGTTTGGGTCAAATTTGGTTTTTGGGCTTTATTTTGGTCACGGTTAAGGGGTTAGCAGGATTTCAAGTTCTGCTTGCTTCACAGGAATTGCCCAATACATCAGATTATTCTCTAAATAAAAATGTATTGGTATACTATATATATTTTCCATAATACAGTTTTTTTGGGTTAGATCGCGTAAATATATAAATGTGTTGTTAAAACCCGCCACCACCCGACACAGCCAATTAGTAAAGGTTGTCACGTAGACAGAACATGCCAATTCATCACTAGTACAGCACACCGGTGTGTTGGAGAGCCAAGCCACAACATTTACAATCTGAGTACGACGTTTCGGGTTTAATGACATATTTATATATTTACACGATCTAACCCAAAAAAACCTCTATTATGGATGATATTGGTTGTAAAAGCCTATGTGTTAAACTATTTATATTTGACGGTTTTTGCTTTGTTAAGTAATGCCAACGTGGTCTCTTCATTTTAGTTTGGGATTACAATTGGAGTTGTCGTTGGGGTTGATGTTGTTGCTTATTGCCGGGATTAGAATTGGATATGGGGTAAGGATAGTGACAGAGGATTGCGGTGTGATTAGGCCCATGGTTAGGGCTTGGCGTTTTGGTCGAGTTGAGGTTAAGGACAGCTTTGAATGATAACGTTTATATTTTCTTTTGCAATATTCACGTTCAAAGTTGCGGTGAATCACTTAAGGATGATGCGGCTCTAAATATGCAAGTTTAAAGTGCGACGTTGGGCCAACATTTACGTGTCTACTGGGGGGTGTCGTGCCCTCGTTTGCTGTGTAACACCACCGGCTTCTCCTGCTCAAGTGAACTTTAATTGAATCCTGTGCCTCCACCTTTTCCCTCCACCTGTCCCTCCACCTGTCCCTCTGCCTGTCTCTCCACCTGTCCCTCCACCTGCCTGTCCACCGACCCCCCCCAGTCTCTCCCTTATCCGCGTGTCCATCCCAAGGCTGGTGGATGAAGAGGAGCGGAGATGGACAGACGAGAACATCAACATGGTCGCCCTCAAGCACTTCCCCAACATCGACCGCCACAAGGCCCTGGCCCGACCAATCCTCTTCAGCAACTGGCTGTCCAAGGTGCCCTGACCCCAACAATAGTGCTAGCCCAACACTAGCACAAACCCCAGCCCAACCTCACTTGGCTCTGCAAGGTGTCATTTCCTGTCACTTTCCCTCACATTGTGTCACTTTACCTCACGTCCTGTCACTTTACCTCACGTCCTGTCACTTTACCTCACATCATGTCACTTTACCTCACATCGTGTCACTTTACCTCACGTTGTGTCACTTTACCTCACATCGTGTCACTTTACCTCACGTCCTGTCACTTTACCTCACGTCCTGTCACTTTACCTCACATCCTGTCACTTTACCTCATGTTGTGTCACTTTACCTCACATCGTGTCACTTTACCTCACGTTGTGTCACTTTACCTCACGTCCTGTCACTTTACCTCACGTTGTGTCACTTTACCTCACATCATGTCACTTTACCTCACGTCATGTCACTTTACCTCATGTCATGTCCCTTTACCTCACGTCCTGTCACTTTACCTCACGTCCTGTCACTTTACCTCACGTCCTGTCACTTTACCTCACGTCCTGTCACTTTACCTCACGTCCTGTCACTTTACCTCACGTCCTGTCACTTTACCTCACGTCCTGTCACTTTACCTCACATCGTGTCACTTTACCTCACGTCCTGTCACTTTACCTCACATCCTGTCACTTTACCTCACGTTGTGTCACTTTACCTCATGTTGTGTCACTTTACTTCACATCGTGTCACTTTATCTCACGTTGTGTCACTTTACCTCATGTCCTGTCACTTTACCTCACGTTGTGTCACTTTACCTCACGTCCTGTCACTTTACCTCACGTTGTGTCACTTTACCTCACGTCCTGTCACTTTACCTCACGTTGTGTCACTTTACCTCACGTTGTGTCACTTTACCTCACGTCCTGTCACTTTACCTCACGTTGTGTCACTTTACCTCACGTCCTGTCACTTTACCTCACTTCGTGTCACTTTACCTCACGTCCTGTCACATTACCTCACGTTGTGTCACTTTGCCTCACGTCCTGTCACTTTACCTCACGTTGTGTCACTTTACCTCACGTCCTGTCACTTTACCTCACTTCGTGTCACTTTACCTCACGTCCTGTCACTTTACCTCACGTCCTGTCACTTTACCTCACGTCCTGTCACTTTACCTCACGTCCTGTCACTTTACCTCACGTCGTGTCACTTTACCTCACGTTGTGTCACTTTACCTCACGTTGTGTCACTTTACCTCACATCGTGTCACTTTACCTCACGTTGTGTCACTTTACCTCACGTTGTGTCACTTTACCTCACGTTGTGTCACTTTACCTCACATCGTGTCACTTTACCTCACGTCATGTCACTTTACCTCACGTTGTGTCACTTTATCTCACGTCCTGTCACTTTACCTCACATCGTGTCACTTTACCTCACGTTGTGTCACTTTACCTCACGTTGTGTCACTTTACCTCACATCGTGTCACTTTACCTCACGTCCTGTCACTTTACCTCACGTTGTGTCACTTTACCTCACGTTGTGTCACTTTACCTCACGTCCTGTCACTTTACCTCACGTCCTGTCACTTTACCTCACGTTGTGTCACTTTACCTCACATTGTGTCACTTTACCTCACGTCGTGTCACTTTACCTCACGTTGTGTCACTTTACCTCACGTCCTGTCACTTTACCTCACATTGTGTCACTTTACCTCACGTTGTGTCACTTTACCTCACGTCATGTCACTTTACCTCACGTCCTGTCACTTTACCTCACGTCCTGTCACTTTACCTCACGTTGTGTCACTTTACCTCACGTTGTGTCACTTTACCTCACGTCGTGTCACTTTACCTCACGTTGTGTCACTTTACCTCACGTCGTGTCACTTTACCTCACGTCCTGTCACTTTACCTCACGTCCTGTCACTTTACCTCACGTTGTGTCACTTTACCTCACATCGTGTCACTTTACCTCACGTTGTGTCACTTTACCTCACGTTGTGTCACTTTACCTCACGTCGTGTCACTTTACCTCACGTTGTGTCACTTTACCTCACGTTGTGTCATTTTACCTCACATCGTGTCACTTTACCTCACGTTGTGTCACTTTACCTCACGTTGTGTCACTTTACCTCACATCGTGTCACTTTACCTCACGTTGTGTCACTTTACCTCACGTTGTGTCACTTTACCTCACATCGTGTCACTTTACCTCACGTTGTGTCACTTTACCTCACGTTGTGTCACTTTACCTCACATCGTGTCACTTTACCTCACATCGTGTCACTTTACCTCACGTTGTGTCACTTTACCTCACATCGTGTCACTTTACCTCACGTTGTGTCACTTTACCTCACGTCGTGTCACTTTGCGTCACTTCACCTTACGTGGCGTCACTTCACCTCACGTGGCGTCACTTCACCTCACGTGGCGTCGCCGTGCAGGACTACGTGCCGGTGGAGCAGGAGGAGTTGCGTGAGTACGTCAAGGCGCGCCTCAAGATCTTCTACGAGGAGGAGCTCGACGTGCCGCTCGTTCTCTTCAACGAGGTGCTCGACCATGTGCTCCGCATCGACAGGTGAAACGCCCACTCGCTCGCTCGCTCACTCGGGGGGTCGGCTATCGGTCGGCGGTCGACTGAACATTCGTTGTATCGTTATTCGATGTGTCAGCCAGTCCCGTCGGTCAGTGTGTTGGTTGCCCAGTCACTAGGTGGGTAGGTCAGTTTGTTGATCTGTTGGTCAGTGGGTCAGCCAGTTAGTGTGCCACGGTGGCGAGATGTTAACTACCTCGCCTGGTAACCAGGAGGTCGTGGGTTCGAATCCCAACTCTCACGCCTGTATATTTTGAGTTTGCATGTTCTCTCTCCCCGTGGTTGCATGGATTTTTCTCCAGGTCCTCTGGTTTTTCCCTTCACATTTGGAATCAATGTCACACGTTTAAGAGTATTTGGCTACTGCTATTAATTTCCACGTGATAATAAGCCACTTCGTTAAGTTACCATTTGTGATGGGGCCTTAAAAATCGTAGTAGGAGTCATCAGTAAATCATTATGTTGGTTGATTGGTTAGTCATTGATACCCAGTTCATTTTCTTGGTTCTTTCGGTAAAGTCACGTAGAAGGGAAGTAATAAAATAATAAAAATAAAACATAATAAAACAATTCTCACGACGTTTCGGCCACAACGCAAGCAGCCGTCCTCAGGTGAAAACCAGGTCCGTCGAGGCGACAGAGTCTGAATGAAACAGCACACGGGCTTGGAGCATATATATAAGCTGGGCGCATTGACAAAGGAATTTGCATATCAACAGGAATTTAGCATATTTATGGGAAATGCAGGAATGTAATTAGTACTGCATATGCATGTGCATTATGCAGGATTAACAGCATCAAAGGGAGCTGCAGTTACTGCTGCTGCAGTAGTTGCTGCTGCTGCTGCAGTTTCTGCTGCTGCTGCAGTTGCTGCTGCTGCTGCAGTTGCTGCTGCTGCTGCACTTGCTGCTGCTGCTGCACTTGCTGCTGCTGCTGCACTTGCTGCTGCTGCTGCTGCACTTGCTGCTGCTGCTGCAGTTGCTGCCTTATCCACCATGGAAGTCGAAAATGATGGCAAGCTACCCTTTTTGGATGTCCTAATCAAAAGGAGACCTGATGGTTCAATGAGCCACTCTGTCTACAGGAAAGCCACCCACACGGATGCTTATCTAAAACCGGATTCCCACCACCATCCATCCCAGAAGAATTCCCTCATCAAGACTCTATATCATAGAGCCCAATGCATCTCCGACCATGAACACATTTCCAGTGAACTCAAACACGTACGCCAAGCTCTTAAGGCTAATGGTTACTCCGACTACACAATCCGCAAAGCCATCACTCCAACCATCAAGAAGGATCCTGTTGAGGAGCCTTTCAAGACCATCACCTTACCCTACATTGCTGGGGTCACAAAAAAGATCTCCAAAATCCTGATTAAACACAAGATCCAGGTCCGATTCAACACAGTACATAAAATCCGTGATCTGGTCCCGTCTGTAAAAGATGTGGTTCCAGACATACAGTACCCTGGCGTCTACAAACTAAGTTTCCTCTGTGGTAGCAGTTACATTGGAGAAACCAAACGACATGTCTCGGACCGCATCCGTGAACATAAGGCAGACCTGAAACACGGTAGGACAAACACCTCAGCCGTGGCAGATCACTGTTACAATTCAGTGGGCTCACATGACATTGACTTCTCCAAGACAGAGGTTCTCTGCAAGCCATCTGGCTATCATGAGAGATTCGTTCATGAGGCGATCCACATATACAAACACAGAGACAATTTCAACCGAGAAGATGGATTCTGGCTTAGCAATCATTGGAAGGACGTAATAAACCATTTCGGATCTTAACTGATTGTGTTCACGTTAACGGTGACTTTCAGACCGCGTTCCACTCACTGGCATGGTGCAGTGTGCAGAGTAATGTATGGTGTCGTAATTGTACAGTAAACATATAGCAGTATGATACACATTAGGGTGGGTAGAATAATACATAGTGTTATATTAAAATGGATAAGGCAGCAACTGCAGCAGCAGCAGCAAGTGCAGCAGCAGCAGCAAGTGCAGCAGCAGCAGCAAGTGCAGCAGCAGCAGCAAGTGCAGCAGCAGCAGCAGCAACTGCAGCAGCAGCAGCAACTGCAGCAGCAGCAGAAACTGCAGCAGCAGCAGCAACTACTGCAGCAGCAGTAACTGCAGCTCCCTTTGATGCTGTTAATCCTGCATAATGCACATGCATATGCAGTACTAATTACATTCCTGCATTTCCCATAAATATGCTAAATTCCTGTTGATATGCAAATTCCTTTGTCAATGCGCCCAGCTTATATATATGCTCCAAGCCCGTGTGCTGTTTCATTCAGACTCTGTCGCCTCGACGGACCTGGTTTTCACCTGAGGACGGCTGCTTGCGTTGTGGCCGAAACGTCGTGAGAATTGTTTTATTATGTTTTATTTTTATTATTTTATTACTTCCCTTCTACGTGACTTTACCGAAAGAACCAAGAAGATGAATCCCTGCAGTCACGAAAGCTTTAAATCGAAACCCAGTTCATTGTGTCATATAAGAACTATTTAGGCAGATCAGAGCAAACACGTGTCTTTTGACTTTTTAACCCGAGGCGGCCGTGTCATCGTCGTGGTCATTGCGATCAGCGTCGTCATCATCATCGTGGCTCACATCGTTGCCGTGGCCATCTCCTCGTCACGCAGGATCTTCCGGCAGCCCCAGGGCCACCTGCTGCTGATCGGGGTGAGCGGCGCGGGGAAGACGACGCTGTCCCGCTTCGTGGCGTGGATGAACGGCCTCAGCGTTTACCAGATCAAGGTGAGACACTCGTCGGGTTAAGCCTGCTCATGCCTCCGAGGAGTCGAAACTAAAACTGTAAACTATTTTTTATTTTGCCAGGTGAGAAGGCCCACTGAGCTACTTAGCTCTTTTTCAGGAGCGTGGAAATTTATAGCAGCCGAATGCTCTGAACGCATGTCGATTCTAACTGTGAAGGGAAAAAACGGAGGACCCAGATAAAAATCCACGCGACCACGGAGAGAGCATGCAAACTCCAGGTGTCAGAGTCAGGATCGAACACATGACCTCCTTCATAACAGGCGAGGGAGTTAACATCTCACCATCACGACGGTCCATGGCTCTCCACATGTCTGTGTCTCCTTAGCTTCATTATTATTATAAAGGGCGGTGGTGACTAGGCACATGGCCCCTAATTCAGCACATTTGGAAGCGAGGGTTGGTGGATCGAGGTGCGTTACCCTGGCCCGCCAGGAGAAGGTAGCACAGCAAATGTGGACCCCACTCGTTCCAACAGATTCGAGAGTATTGCCCCCTCACAGATGTGGGCTTTTATCTCGGTGCTCCAGTTTCCTCCCACAAGTATAAATGCTCATCTATGGGACCCGTGGCTATAACAGCTCAACCCAAGCTTTGATACTTGCATTGCCATTGTGCTGTTCGCCTATTGGCGTTCTCTGGTCTAACACTGGTGGTGAGACAAGGTCATAACGGAGGCTGTCTCTGGTGTAGGCAATCAGTTTCAAGGACAGTGCATATACATGATCAAAGCATGTTGTTTGCATGTTTTACCACAAAAACGTGTGGTTAATTCAGACTTGATGCTTCGCAATCGGTGTCTATTTGGTGCTTGAAGGCTGTTCTTTTTTCATTATAAATACTCAATAATGGGCTGACACCATACACATATATAAGACCGCCAAGCTTGGGCAGTTGTTGGTGCAAAATCATTGCATTTCTGCCTTCCGGCTCGTCTGTGGTTCTCCTCCTGGTTCCTCTGAGTCGTCCTCTCCCTCTCTCGAGAGAGAGCGAGGAAACTCCGTGTGGCCGCGCATTACAAGTTGACACGATCATAATTATTATTACAGTTCATCATCGATTATCTGGCTGCTTCCAACATTATCTGGCGGTCCCGGGCCGATCCGGCGAAACCGACAACACCGTTCCAAAGGCCGTAACCAGTCCGGCGATCGGCACCGCGTGCGTGACAAACAAAATAGCTGCGCTTGATTTCAGTGTTAAATATTATAGATACAGTACATTATACACTACATGCAACTTAAACAATGAAAATACTGCACGTGTATACATCACCCCATGATGCAGAGTGGTCGAGATTGGAGTGCTAAGTACTGTATAGTAAATACAGTAACTTTTTAAAGTAGGATATTTATTTTAGTTAATTTATTCCAATTTCACATAGTAAATACATGTACAGCACTAGAAAAACATATACCAACACATACAAACCTAATGTCACACAAGAATGTGCAAAAATAAGCTATTTTAAATTATGATTGGTGATTATCTAGCATTTTAAAAAATCTGGCTCCCCCTCCTGCCCGAAGCCGCCTTATAATTATAATTGATGATCGTCTGTATTATTATTATTGCCAATTTTACATGGCGCTGTCTCACGCCACCGGTCGTGAGTGAGCGACTGAATGAGTGAGCGAGTAACCGACGCCAATTCTATGATTTTATAGAATGGCCAGAGAATTGAAATTTTGTACAAATTTAGTCCTTGCTGAAAACTTTTTTTATACATTGGCCTCAAAATGTAAGGTTCAAAACTATGAACTTTTTGGGTTATAAATAGACTCTTAAACATCTTTTGATCTTGAGGTTTCCCAGGGACCTTGAATCGAACTATGACAGATTTTCCATCGCTGAACGTTTTGGATACTAGAAGTCAGAGTATAAAGTGTGCAGGACCAGTTACTCAGAATTCACAAAGCCTTGAACCCGCAGCAGGGAGCCACCTGATCCAGTGTCCAGTTTGGAAATTAAAGACGCAAGCCACAAGGAGTGTGACCGTCACTGTGCAACCCACACTATGGACCCTGTAGTACACCCTTAGAGACCCATAGAAATACATCGCGACTCACAGAGACACATAGACTCGTAGAGACACATAGAGATACCGATACTAAAATACATGCATTTAGATCAATAGATATTCATAGAGACACATGCAACCCACACTCTGGACCCCATAGTTAAACGCTGTAGTCTGCGCTCTTTCAATGGAGGAGGAACAGACAAACGACACGAACTCTCTCCTGAAGCCCTTTCGTCGTGACTAGCAGACCTCGACTGTAGCATTTAACTCCTGAAGGTATTGTCATTGGGGTCTGACTTGAGCTTGAAGCTTCTTGCATAAGAAAAAACACTTGACAGTCACTGCGGGGTTACTTTGCGAAGGGTTCTTTGCATGCTTCCAGGATGACATCACTCCACTGCTACGGCACCTGCCACGGTAATGTGGAATATACACCACTGGGCTCACGGCCGCTGACTGAGACGAGTGCCGTCACCATCGCTCGTTGGGAGCAGACGGATATTTTACGACGCGGTCTCCCACGCTTGCGCCGCTCCTGCTGCTTCCCACCGCGCGTTTCCCGCATCGTGCCCTCCCCGGTGTTTGAAACGACGTCCGACGTTGTTCCTCCTCCCCCCCGGAGCTTCCTCTTCCTCGTGTGCACGAAAGACAACACCACCCCCGCAAATACGCATTGTTGAATTCTGGTGGGGGGTGTGGGGGTATTATCTTGACCTTTGACATTGTGACGTCCAGCGCAACCTTTGCCCCCCGCGTAAATCCGAATGCCCCGACGCGGCGACCCCTCCTGCCTTTTCCGCAGGTGCACCGCAAGTACACGGGCGAGGACTTCGATGAAGACCTGCGCACCGTGCTGCGCCGCGCCGGCTGCAAAACGAGAAGATTGCCTTCATCATGGACGAGTCCAATGTGCTGGACTCGGGCTTCCTGGAGCGCATGAACACGCTGCTCGCCAACGGAGAGGTACGGCGGCGTGAAGCACTCGCCAATTAGCCCAACGGTGGGCGGTGGGGGGGGAGGTGGGGTTGGGGGGTGGGCGCGGCCGGCCCACCGTGGCTGGAGAGGCGAGAGGTCTCGCCGGGGAGCGTGGAGCTGGCGTTTCGGTGAGGTTCTGGGTGTGAGTCTGGAGCGTTGTTCTTCTTCGTTGCAAGGCCCCTGCTTGGCCACTGGCGGCAACCCCCTTGGTGGCCTTTAGTGTGGTCCCCTTGACATGCGGCCCCCGCCCCAGACAATACACAAAAGTGAACACCCCACCCCCCCATCATCATCGTGCTGCTGTCAAACCCCCAATGGTTTCAAATCTGTGGTGGCCATCACACACTGGCGATGTCTTATCGGTGAAAGTGCCGCCTCCCTCCTGAAAATGTAATGAAGAACCTTGCTCTGGAGTTTGGGGCGTGCGTGGTGAAGCCGGGTTCTCAATCGCCACGGTGAGACTGGTCTCAAGGGGTCGTACAAAACAGCGCAACGCGGGCGTCCGGCGTGAAATGGTCGGTGACACCCGCGCACACACGCGTACGTGCGTGCGTGCGCGTGTGTGTGTGCCGCTTGTGTAATTCAGCGATGGTCGTCCCATGGATAGGCTCGCCAGGGCCACAGGAACTAGGAATTTACACTGCTGGCTTAGTACCACCAATGGAGACACTGGCGGAGCCAGTGGGGGGGGTGGGGTGGCATGTGCCCCCCCCAATGATCCGACCGAAATCCCTAATATTTATCGGATCATTGGGGTTTATTAGTAATAAATCGGCATTTTGCGACCTCCACTGCCACTGTGTAGCATATTATTACGTGCAAAGCAGTTATAAGTGACTCAGAATTGTGCGCAGTTGCGTATACAGTCCACGACTTCCCTAAAGGCAAACACCTTCAACGAGCGCGATGCCGATCACACACGGTTCGAATTTGACCCCCAATCGATGGCTGCGCCATCGCAGCACACGCGTCAAACAAATCCGATCATTTTTCATTGCTGGTGGGGTTGTCCCCGCTACCTGAAAATCTTGGCTCCGCCATTGAATGGAGACGGGCGCCATCCCATTCACCCGAAATGCACTCTGTGTCACCGTGCCTCTCCGTGCCACCCTGTCGCTCTGTGCCACCGTGCCACTCCGTGACGCACACCGCTCCGTGGCACCGTGCCGCTCCGTACCCCGCAGGTGCCGGGACTGTTCGAGGGCGACGAGTACGCGGCGCTCATGACCGGCTGCAAGGAGGGCTCGCAGAAGGAGGGCCTCATGCTGGACTCGCACGAGGAGCTGTACCGCTGGTTCACCAGCCAGGTGATGCGCAACCTACACGTGGTGTTCACCATGAACCCGTCCTCCGAGGGCCTTAAAGACCGCGCCGCCACCTCCCCCGCGCTCTTCAACAGGTGACCCCCCCACCCCCACCCCCCCACCACCGTACCCCCTTCACGAACTCCCCCCATGTGCGTGTGTGCGTCGTCGTTATCGCTGTCATTGTCGGCCTGTAACTTCCCCCACCGCTGGGTAAAGTCCTCCCCCGTTTTTCTCCCATCCTTTCCTTCGCCTATGGGTCTCTGTGGGTCTCTGTGTGATGAGAGTCTATGGGTCTCTGCATAATGAGTCTATGGGTATCTGTGTGAGTCTGTGGGTCTCTGTGTGAATCTATGGGTCTCTGTGTGAATCTATGGGTCTCTGTGTGAGTCTACGGGTCTCTGTGCAAGTGTACGGGTCTCTGTGAGTCTACGGGTCTCTGGGTAAGTCTATGGGTCTCGATGTGAGTTTACGAATCTCCGAGAGTCTATGGGTCTGTGTGTCTCTGTGAGTCTACAGGTCTCTGTCTGTCTCTGTGTCTCTGTGAGTCTATGGGTCGATGTGTCTCTGTGTGTCTCTGTGAGTCTACGGGTCTCCGCGCTCATGCGTTGTCATCTCTCTCATCCCGTAACATCCCACCGGTGGACCGTGTGGCGTGACACCACACCACCTTTGTCTCTCCCCCCCCCCCCCCCCCCCCCCCCGCTGTAGGTGCGTTCTCAACTGGTTCGGAGACTGGTCGACGGAGGCGCTCTACCAGGTGGGCAAGGAGTTCACGGGGAAGATGGACCTGGAGAAGCCGAGCTACATCGCCCCCGACTCGGTGCCGGCCGCGTACGACCGCCTGCCCCAGCCACCCTCGCACCGCGAGGCCATCGTCAACGCCTGCGTCTTCGTGCACCTCACCCTGCACCAGGTGCGGTGCAGAGTGCTGTGGTGTAGAGTGGTGTGGAGTGGTGTGGTGTGGTGTGGAGTGGTGTCATGTAGAGTGGTGTGGAGTGGTGTAGAGTGGTGTGGAGTGGTGTCATGTAGAGTGGTGTGGAGTGGTGTAGAGTGGTGTGGAGTGGTGTGGTGTGATGTAGAGTGGAGTGGTGTGGAGGGGAGTGGTGTGGAGTGGTGTGGAGTGGTGTCATGTAGAGTGGTGTGGAGTGGTGTAGAGTGGTGTGGAGTGGTGTCATGTAGAGTGGTGTGGAGTGGTGTAGAGTGGTGTGGAGTGGTGTGGTGTGATGTAGAGTGGAGTGGTGTGGAGTGGAGTGGTGTGGAGTGGTGTGGAGTGGTGTGGAGTGGGCAGAGCAGCGGTGGTGCCGAGGTTCTTGTGCGTCGCTCCTCCTTGTCACCCGCTCAGCCATCCACACTTAGCCTGTCGTCTATCCCTCTGTCCATTCGTCCGTCTGCTGTTTCTCCTCTTCATCTCTCTGCCTGACCATCTGTCTGTGTTTATGTATCTATGTATAGGTGTCCATGTATCTATGTGTCTATGTCTATGTACAGTGAGGGAAAAAGGTATTTGATCCCCTGCTGATTTTGTACGTTTGCCCACTGACAAAGAAATTATCAGTCTATAATTTTAATGGTAGGTTTATTTGAACAGTGAGACAGCATAACAACAAAATCCAGAAAAACGAATGTCAAAAATGTTATATATTGATTTGCATATTAATGAGGGAAATAAGTATTTGACCCCCTCTCAATCAGAAAAATTTCTGGCTCCCAGGTGTCTTTTATACAGGTAACGAGCAAAGATTAGGAGCACACACTTAAAGGGAGTGCTCATAATATCAGCTTGTTACCTGTATAAAAGACACCTGTTCACAGAAGCTATCAATCAATCAGATTCCAAACTCTCCACCATGGCCAAGACCAAAGAGTTCTCCAAGGATGTCAGGGACAAGATTGTAGACCTACACAAGGCTGGAATGAGCTACAAGACCATCGCCAAGCAACTTGGCGATAAGGTGACAACAGTTGGTGCGATTATTCGCAAATGGAAGAAACACAAAAGAACTGTCAATCTCCCTCGGCCTGGGGCTCCATGCAAGATCTCACCTCGTGGAGTTGCAATGATCATGAGAACGGTGAGGAATCAGCCCAGAACTACACGGGAGGATATTGTCAATGATCTCAAGGCAGCTGGGACCATAGTCACCAAGAAAACAGTTGGTAACACACTACGCCGTGAAGGACTGAAATCCTGCAGCGCCCGCAAGGTCCCCCTGCTCAAGAAAGCACATCTACATGCCCGTCTGAAGTTTGCCAATGAACATCTGAAGGATTCAGAGGACAACTGGGTGAAAGTGTTGTGGTCAGATGAGACCAAAATGGAGCTCTTTGGCATCAACTCAACTCGCCGTGTTTGGAGGAGGAGGAATGCTGCCTATGACCCCAAGAACACCATCCCCACCGTCAAACATGGAGGTGGAAACATGCTTTGGGGGTGTTTTTCTGCTAAGAGGACAGGACAACTTCACCGCATCAAAGGAACGATGGACGGGGCCATGTACCGTCAAATCTTGGGTGAGAACCTCCTTCCCTTAGCCAGGGCATTGAAAATGGGTTGTGGATGGGTATTCCCGCATGACAGTGACCCAAAACACACGGCCAAGGCAACAAAGGAGTGGCTCAAGAAGAAGCACATTAAGGTCCTGGAGTGGCCTAGCCAGTCTCCAGACCTTAATCCCATAGAAAATCTGTGGAGGGAGTTGAAGGTTCGAGTTGCCAAACGTCAGCCTCGAAACCTTAATGACTTGGAGAAGATCTGCAAAGAGAGTGGGACAAAATCCCTCCTGAGATGTGTGCAAACCTGATGGCCAACTACAAGAAACGTCCGACCTTTGTGATGGCCAACAAGGGTTTTGCCACCAAGTACTAAGTCATGTTTTGCAGAGGGGTCAAATACTTATTTCCCTCATTAAAATGCAAATCAATTTATAACATTTTTGACATGCGTTTTTCTGGATTTTGTTGTTGTCATTCTGTTTCTCGCTGTTCAAATAAACCTACCATTAAAATTATAGACTGATAATTTCTTTGTCAGTGGGCAAACGTACAAAATCAGCAGGGGATCAAATACTTTTTTCCCTCACTGTATCTATGTCTATGTGTCTATGTCTCTATGTCTATGTGTCTGTGTCTATGTGTCTATGTCTATGTGTCTATGTCTATGTGTTTATGTATCCGTCTATATTGATGTTTGCCCATCTGTGGGACTATTTGTCCATCCATCTCCACGTTTTTCCAACTGTCTGTGCATTCCTCTGTCTGGCTGTCAAGTCGTCTGCCCTCGTGTTTGCTGCCTGTCTGGTATTATTCCATTTGTCCATCTCTTTATTCGTCCATCTGTCTCTCAGTCAATTAAAATGGCCGTCCTCACATCTGTACGTTCAGGTGTGCATCGGCTCGTCCATTCATCCGTGCATATCTCTCTGTCAATTTGTCTGTCTACTTGTCCACCCATTCATCTGTCCATCTCTCAGTATTTTGGTCCATCAGACCCTTCATCTATCTGTCCGTACATTGATTTGTCCATCTGTCCTCATCGTCTGTCGGTCCGTGCATTCATCCTTTCATCCCTCTGTCTTTCGAAACATCTACCCACGCTTAAAACAGAAAACTTAAACTATTTTTATTGTATCAGGGAAGGCCCACTGAGCTCTTTAGCTCAAAAAGTGGCTTAGCACGTGCAATTTATAGCAGTAGCCAAATACTCTAAACGCGTGACGTTGATTCTAAATGTGCAGGGATAAACCGAAGGACCCGGATAAAAATCTACGTGACCACGGGGAGAGAGACACACAAACTCCAAACACACAGCAGGCGTCAGGGTCAGGATCGAACCCACGACCTCCTGTATACCTGGCGAAATAGTTAACATCTCCTAGGCACCGTGGCCCCATTGGCCCAGCCAAGTTCCCTCTGCTTAGCGGTGTGCCTCAGTGCTCTTGCGGCGGTGGTGTTATCGCCGTTCCGCTTGTTTAGCCAGGCAAGCCTGGCCGAGTCTCGCGAGTCGCCTTTTGATGACGGTGCGGGGCCCTGGCGCAGGCGAACGCGCGGCTGGCCAAGCGCGGGGGCCGCACGGTGGCGATCACACCCCGCCACTACCTCGACTTCATCGGCCACTACGCGGAGCTGTTCGGGGAGAAGCGCAGCGAGCTGGAGGAGCAGCAGATGCACCTCAACGTGGGCCTCCGCAAGATCAAGGAGACCGTAGACCAGGTGCCCGTACCCCCTCGCCCGCACGCCGTGCCGCGCACCCGCACGCGCTCACCCTGTCCCGCTCGCCCGCACGCGCTCACCCCGTCCCGCTCACCTACATTCTCACTCCGTCCAGCTCCTCCACACGCTCACCCCGTCCCCCTGCCCCTGCAGGTGGAGGAGCTCAGGAAGGATCTGTCCATCAAGTCCCAGGAGCTCGAGGCCAAGAATGCGGCCGCCAACGACAAACTCAAGAAGATGGTGATCGGCCAGCAGGAGGCTGAGAAGAAGAAGGTGCGTGCGTGCGTGTGCGTGTGTGTGTGCATGTGTTTGTGTGCGTCTGTGATTGGTTAGTGCACTGCACGCGGCGACCAATAACAGCGGCAAATATTGAAACGAGCACCTGGTGCGGTGTGTAAAAATCAACAGTGGGGAGACAAAGGTGGCCGGGCGTGGTGCTGGCCACCCACACCCCCGTGTGCTGTGCTGGCCTTCACATGTACTCGCTAACAGCACTTGCCCCAACAGCCTGTTGGGGCTTCACGCGGAAATCTTTGTGTGGAAACGTGATTGTGTGCGTGTGGTGAGCAGCGGTGCAGTGATTCGCGCGCTGCGTGCGCCATGGGCTCTTGCGAACGCCGCGCACTCCCCCCGATAGTCCGTGAGGCCACGCGGGGACCCTTGTCTCCCTGCGAGCGCAGGTGATGAGCCAGGAGATCCAGGAGTCGCTGCTGCGGCAGAACGAGGTGATCGCCGAGAAGCAGAAGAGCGTCTGTGAGGACCTGGAGCAGGTGGAGCCGGCTGTCATCGAAGCCCAGAACGGTGCGGCCGCCCCCACCCCTCCCCCCACCCCTCACCCCACCCCCCACCCCTCCCCCCACCCCTACCCGCCCCCTCCTCCCCCATGCTCGTCCAGGCTCGCAGCTCGGAGCTGCCGCGCTTGTGGGTGTATGGGGGAGCGGTGGTGCAGGGGTTAGCGCTACGCTGCGCTACGAACCCAGCGACCCGAGTTCGATTCCCGCTCACGGCCACCAACACCGGTGACGATTATCTGAACGGGTCCTGGGCCTTCCCTAGGTCGACTCGGCCTCAAATGAGTACCTGATGCAGTGTGTAAACAACACCACTGGGAAGACAAAGGCGGCCGGGCATGGCGTTGGCCACCCACCCCCTTGTGTGCCGTTCCGGCCTTCATAGGTGCTCCTTAACAGCACTTGCCCCAAAGGTCTGTTAAGGCAACACGGGGAACTTTATCTTTGTGTGTGTGCAGCGGTGAAGTCCATCAAGAAGCAGCACCTGGTGGAGGTGCGGTCCATGGCCAACCCTCCGGCCGCGGTGAAGATGGCGCTCGAGTCGATCTGCCTCCTTCTCGGGGAGAACACGACGGACTGGAAGCAAATTCCGCTCCATCATCATCCGCGACAACTTCATCCCCACCATCGTCAACTTCTCCGCCGACGAGATCAGGTGTGCGCGTGCGCGCGTTGAGGAGCGACGCTCACAACAACGAGCGGAGCGCCGGGTGGCTAAAGCGCAGCAGGTTGGCACGGTAGGGGGCACAGGTGGTGCATCTGCCAGTCGTTTCAGGCAGTCGACCCATGACACCTGGGTCTGTCCCGTGGCTTGAAGGTGCACCTAGCCTGGCACAAGCACTGCGGTGACGTCACCGCAGTGCTTTGTGAATGGTAGCTATTGTTGTTGTTGTGAGTGTGTACGTTATGGGGAGCGGCAGTGTATTGGTTAGAGCACAGCAGTACGAACCTGGCGACCCGAGATTCATACTCGCGACCAACTTGCCTCAACAGTCTGTTAAACGCTATAGGGTGGATCTTTGTCTTTGTGTATGTACGTGCGTGTTTACGTGTCTCTGGGGGAGCGACAATAGAGAGGTTAGCGCACTGCACTATGAACCTCGAAACACGAGTTCAATTCCTGCTCATGGCCAACACCAATCACGAGTATTTGAACCGGTCCTAGGCCTCCCCTAGGTCAACTCGGCGTTAAGTGAGTACCTCGTGCAGTGTGTAAGCTTGTGCACGGGGGAGACAAAGGCGACCGAGTGTACATGCAGCCAACACCGCCCCTCTCACCGCGTCGTTTAACCGACGGGCCGTTTGACCTCCCCAAACCAGCGACACGATCCGGGAGAAAATGAAGAAGGGCTACCTCTCCAACCCCAACTTCAACTACGACACGGTGAACCGCGCCTCGCTCGCCTGCGGGCCCATGGTCAAGTGGGCCACGGCGCAGGTGAGGGTCCATCGCCGGTCGGGGGGGGGGGGCATCGTCTCACTGCGTGAACAGAGGAAGTTGGGGGTGGGGGGGTGATGGGCTGCCACTGAGTGAGATGCCCCCGGTATAATAATTTGAATAACATCAACAATTTACTTATTCGTCCAGGAGTCCTAGGACTCTTTTTATCAGGAGGGTCCTGCCACTACATTGGGTTTAATGTTATTAAGATGTTTTCAGCCAATTAAGGATGAGTGTGTATTGTGTGTCTGTATGTACGTTGAACTTCTCTCACCAACCGTGATAATCGGAGGTGCGGGGGAAGGACAACAAACTAAACACAGAAAGTAGTTCAGATATTACTCAGGTGGGTGGGAGGAAACCGGAGCACCTGGAGAAAACCCACACCTTGCACGAGATGGACACAGATGGCGATCAGTCCACTTGCTGCTGTAGCCGCCTTCTGCTGGCGAGCCAGGGTACGGCCACGTCCTCGACAGCCACGGGTAGAAGGGGAGTTTCACAACAACATCAGTGCGCTGTGATCCACCGAGCCCTTGCTGCCACTGCCCCTGCGGCACCGGGTTACGGTCAGCAGCAGCGTAGCATCGCCAGCGGGCGTGCCGCCTTGACGTGTTCTCGTGCGCGGGAGACCAAGGGTGGCGTCGCCGTTCTGTCTCTCTGCGCCCCTGTGCCATCCCCCGTCCACCGCCCGCCGTCTGCCATCGGCCGTGCCGGGACGACAGCTGAACTACGCGGACATGCTGAAGCGCGTCGAGCCGCTGCGCAACGAGCTCCGGAAGCTGGAGTGCGACGCCAAGGACAACCAGGCGCGCGCCGACGAGGTGGAGCACATGATCAGCGAGCTGGAGGCCAGCATCGCGCGCTACAAGGAGGAGTACGCGCTGCTCATCTCGCAGGCCCAGGCCATCAAGGCCGACCTGGCGGCCGTGGAGGCCAAGGTGAGCGCTCCCTACCCCCTCCTGTTCATCCGGCCGTGTCCGTACGTCCCGGTTTTGCACGCCACGCTGCCACGATCGTGACCGTCGGTCCGTCTTCATTGCCCCACGGTGGTGAGATGTTGACTGCCTCGCCTGGTATACAGGAGGTCGTGGGTTCGATCCCGACCCTGACATCTGTACATTTGGAGTCTGCGTGTCTCTTTCCCCGTGGTCGCGTGGATTTTTCTCCGGGTCCTTCTAGTTTTTCCCCTCCACATTTAGAAACAACATCACGTGTTGAAAGTATTTGACTGCTATAAATTTACACACGATCATATGCCACTTTGTTGTGCTTTTTTAGTTGAAACTAATAAAATATTATTTATTTTACCAGGTGAGGCCCACTGAGCTACGTAGCTGTTTTTCAGAAGTGACCTGGTCACACAAATGGTAACTCAACGAAGTGGCTTATCATCACGTGGAAATCTATAGCAGTAGCCAAATACTCTTAAGCGCGTGACGTTGATTTTAAATGTGGAGAGAAAAACCGGAGGACCCGGAGATAAATCCACGCGACCACGGGAGAGAGAGACACGCAAACTCCAAATAGGCGTCAGGATCAGGATCGAACCCACGACCTCCTGTATACCAGGCGAGGTAGTTCACATCTCCGAGCCACGGTGGCGTCCGGTCTCCACGCTCACCGTCACGGTCGCGGCGGCCGTGGCCGCGTGGGCCGCGTGCAGGTGAGCCGCAGCACGGCGCTGCTGCGCAGCCTCGCCGCCGAGCAGGAGCGCTGGGAGCAGACGAGCCAGACCTTCCGCACGCAGATGTCCACCATCACGGGCGACTGCCTCCTGTCGTCCGCCTTCATGGCCTACGCCGGCTACTTCGACCAGCAGATGCGCCACAACCTGTTCAGCACCTGGGCGCAGCACCTGCAGCAGGCGAACATCCAGGTGGGGCGGCTCACGCGCGGGACGATGCTCCCGTTTGCCGGCCCTGGCCGGGGAAGTCGGGAACTCGTGTCGTCGGCCGGTTGGTGGCGCGGGTCGTGGTGGCCGCTCCGCTCCACTGCGCCTTCGTACGCACACACACACGCACCCACAAAGACAAAGATCACCCATATAGCTTTAACAGACTGTAGGGGCAAGTGCTGTTAGCGAGCACCTATGAAGGCCGGAACAGTACACGAGGGTGTGGGTGACCAGCACACACGCACACACGCACACACATGCGCACGCACGCAAACACAATAACGCAAAAAGATCAAAAGCAAAGATCCCCCATGTAGCCTGTTAGCGAGTAGCACCTGTGAAGGCTGTCACAGCGCACGAGCGGGTGGTGTGGCCGGAAAACGACGCCCGGCCACGTTTGTCTTTACAACGGCAATATTTTACACATTGCACCGGGCACTTATTTGAGGCCGAGTCGACCTAGGTGAGACCCAGGACCGGTTCAAGTAATCGTCACCGGTGTTGGCCGTGAGCGGGAATGGAACCCGGGTCGCCGTGTTTGTCGTGCGGTGGCCGCCCCGTGGGGGAGCGTGGCTGCCGCCCCCCTCCTGTGCCTCCACGTGGTGTGGGAGGCTCCGTGGTGAGCCCCGTGTCCGTCTTAGTCGCAGCGGCGCGTTAGAACCTCACACTCCATGTTTGTTTTCGCCAGGCAGTGACAGCTCCTCCTCCGTAGCCTCGTTGTTGGGTTTTCTCCGAGTGCTCCAGTTTCCTCTCTCCCACATGTAAACACTCGTTAATTGGCCGGTCACATTTTAGTAAATGAACCTTATGGCGGGACCCCGGGGTCCCAAATAAACGGAAGTCAAAATTTTTATTTATGTATTTTTGGCAACTCCATCCCACCGCGCACATAAACGCTGCGACCCACGTGGCGCGGATCATTCTGTTGTCATGTCGTCCAAGCGCAGCAGCCGGACGAATGCGCAGAAGAAACTAAACTTTGAAACTTAGATTTGCGCATCGTGTAGAGCTCGTCTAGAATAGATTGCCGTATCATTTGCCTTCAACAGACATAAAATGACGTCGCAACGCAGTTTATGCGAGTGCCAGGGGTCCCACCATAAGATTCATTTAGAGGATCGCAGAGGTTGTGGGGGAAGGAAATTTGGCTCCGGCTCATCGCCTGGCTGGCTGCTGCCTCCCCGCTTGTCTGTGGTTTCTCCTCGCCCCTCTGAGACGTCCTCTCTCTCTTTGACAGCGAGCTGTACGCGCGTGTGCGTGCGTGTACGTGTGTGCGTGTGTGCGTGCGTGTGTGTGCATGTGTGCGTGCGTGTGTATACGTGTGTGCGCGTGTGCATGCGTGTGTGTGTACGTGTGTGCGCGTGTGCATGCGTGTGTGTGTACGTGTGTGTGCGCGTGTACGTGTGTGTGTGTACGTGTGTGTACGTGTGTGTGCGTGTGCATGCGTGTGTGTGTACGTGTGTGCGCGTGTGCATGCGTGTGTGTGTACGTGTGTGCGCGTGTGCGTCCCGCAGTTCCGCACAGACATCGCGCGCACGGAGTACCTGTCGAATGCGGACGAGCGGCTGCGCTGGCAGGCGCACTCCCTCCCGGCGGACGAGCTGTGCACGGAGAACGCCATCATGCTCAAGCGCTACAACCGGTGACGGCGCCACTCACGCTCACACGCCGACAACGACTCACCACACTCACCACACCACACTCACCACACCACACTCACCACCCCACACTCACCACACTCACCACACGACACTCACCACACCACACTCACCACACTCACCACACTACACTCACCACACTCACCACACCACACTCACCACCCCACACTCACCACACTCAACACACGACACTCACCACACCACACTCACCGCACTCACCACACCACACTCACCACACCACACTCACCACACTCACCACACGACACTCACCACACCACACTCACCGCACTCACCACACCACACTCACCACCCCACACTCACCACCCCACACTCACCACACTCACCACACGACACTCACCACACCACACTCACCACACTCACCACCCCACACTCACCACACTCACCACACTCACCACACCACACTCACCACACCACACTCACCACACTCACCACACCACACTCACCACACCACACTCACCACACCACACTCACCACACTCACCACACTCACCACCCCACACTCACCACACTCACCACACTCACCACACTCACCACACCACACTCACCACACCACACTCACCACACTCACCACACTACACTCACCACACCACACTCACCGCACTCACCACACCACACTCACCACACCACACTCACCACACTCACCACACTACACTCACCACACTCACCACACCACACTCACCACACTACACTCACCACACTCACCACACCACACTCACCACCCCACACTCACCACACTCACCACACCACACTCACCACACCACACTCACCACACCACACTCACCGCACTCACCACACTACACTCACTACACCACACTCACCACACCACACTCACCACACTCACCACACCACACTCACCACCCCACACTCACCATCCCACACTCACCACACTCACCACACTCACCACACTCACCACACTCACCACACTCACCACACCACACTCACTACACCACACTCACCACACTCACCACACCACACTCACTACACCACACTCACCACACCACACTCACCACACCACACTCACCACACTCACCACACGACACTCACCACACCACACTCACCGCACTCATCACACCACACTCACCACACCACACTCACCACACTCACCACACCACACTCACCACACTCACCACACCACACTCACCACACCACACTCACCACACCACACCACACTCACCACACTCACCACACCACACTCACTGCTCTCCTCGAGCCCGAGACCACAGCACGAGCTCCTTTAGAGATTGGGAGCACTTTCCCCAACAGCATGTTGAGACTATTGGGGGGGGGGGATCTTTGTCTTTGTGCAGGTACCCGCTCATCATCGACCCGTCGGGCCAGGCGACGGAGTTCATCATGAACGAGTACAAGGAGCGCAAGATCACGCGCACCAGCTTCCTGGACGACGCCTTCCGCAAGAACCTGGAGAGCGCCCTGCGCTTCGGAAACCCGCTGCTCGTGCAGGTCTCTCGCTCACCACTCCTCGGTCACCGCTCGCTCACCACTCCTCACTCACCGCTCACTCACAACCCGCTCACCACTTACTGCACTCACCTCGCCACAGTGACCACTCAAACTCCAGTCAGACTACACTCGTGTAGCCTCGTGTGACAACCGCGTGACGTCGCGTTGCCTCGTGTTGCCCGGTATCGCTCCACGTGGCCCTGCGCTGCCGCAGGACGTGGAGAGCTACGACCCCATCCTGAACCCGGTGCTGAACCGGGAGGTGCGGCGCACGGGCGGCCGCGTGCTCATCACGCTGGGCGACCAGGACATCGACCTGTCGCCCTCCTTCGTCATCTTCCTCTCCACGCGGGACCCCACGGTAGCCGCGACCGCGCCCCGATTCTCTTTTCCCCGATCGCGTCCGCGGTAGTTTCCTGCCACGTTTGGATCCTCCGCGTCATTTTGTTCTCCGCGTCCCCTCCGCGCCAGGCCGAGTTCCCCCCGGACCTGTGCTCGCGCGTCACCTTCGTCAACTTCACGGTGACGAGGAGCAGCCTGCAGAGCCAGTGCCTCAACGAGGTGCTCAAGGCGGAGCGGCCCGACGTGGACGAGAAGCGCTCCGACCTCCTCAAGCTCCAGGGCAAGCGGCGCCACCTCGGACCCCCAACCCCCCTCCAGCGTCGCTGGGTCACGTCACTGGGTCGCATCACGGGGTCACGTCACTGGGTCACGGAGTTACGGGGTCACGTCACTGGGTCGGATCACAGGGTCATGTGGCAGGGTCACGAGGTCAATTCGCTGGGTCACGTCGCTGGGTCACGTGGCTGGGTCACGTCGCTGGGTCACGTGGCTGGGTCACGTCACTGGGTCACGGGGTCACTGGGTCACGTCACAGGGTCACGTCACGGGGTAGCATTGCGATCCGATTAACATCGCAGCCACGATGTTAACTACCTCGCCTGGTATGCAGGAGGTCGTGGGTTCAATCCCGACCCTAACGCCTGCTGTATATGTGGAGTCTGCGTGTCTCTCTCCCCGTGGTCGTGTGGATTTTTCTCTGGGTCCTTCTGGTTTGTCCCCTCCACATTTATAAACAACATCACGTGTTTCGGCTGCAATACATTTCCACGCGATAAGCCAATTCGTTGAGCTATCATTTGTGGTCGGGTCACTTCTGAAAAAGAGCTACGTAGCTCAGTTGAACCTTATCTGGTAATATAAAATAATTTGTCGTTCATATCCTGTGCGGGGGGGCGGTGGCCGACGATTTGAGCCAAACGCTGAGGGCGGTGCGAGTCGACTCGGACACGGCTACTACGAGCCGCCCGAGCCACCACCGAGCCACAAAGCAGCATGCGTGAAGGCTCGATATTGGACCACCTTCCCTGCGGTCGAATACTCGCGCCGACCTGGCATGCTGCCTGACGAGGGCGGGAAACCCCCACGCCCGATGTGACGCTGGCTGCTGTCACCGATGACATTACCAATCCCTGGCCCGTCGCTATTTGCGTTCCGATTTGTCGAGCAAATGGAGAGCGGCGCTCCGCGGGGTCGTGGATCGGGGAATCAACCGCAGCGAGCCGCGGCTACCCAGCCGGGGCCTACCCTGACCTTACACCCGCCCGGTGACCCCCCCCCACTGCCCCCCCTCCCCCCAACCAGGCGAGTTCCAGCTGCGCCTGCGTCAGCTAGGAGAAGTCGCTGCTGCAGGCGCTGAACGAGGTGAAGGGCCGCATCTTGGACGACGACACCATCATCACGACGCTGGAGAACCTGAAGCGCGAGGCGGCCGAGGTGACGCGCAAGGTGGAGGAGACGGACGTGGTGATGGCCGAGGTGGACGCCGTTTCTCAGCAATACCTCACCCTCTCCACGGCCTGCAGCTCCATCTACTTCACCATGGAGGCCCTCAGCCAGGTGAACCGGAGACTGGAACTCTCCCTCCCGGAGGATCCCTCAGCCACAGCTCTGGAAGGGCAGCCGCGTGGCGGCTGGCAGCGGTGGCAGCGGTGGCAGCAGCTACGCTACGCTACACGTACCGGATTCCTCCGGTCTAAATAAAATAATCTGATTACAATTCTGACACGTGGCTGCCGCCGGTGATCCGGCGCTGCGGTGGCAGTGGCGGGGTTCGGTGGATCACCGCACGCGCGGATGTTGTAAAACTCCCTTCCCGTGAGCATCGGGGAGGTGCTCGTACCCTGGCTCGCCAGGAGAATGCGGTACAGCGAAGTGCCGACTCATCTCCATCCGTCCCTTGCACGCGTGGGTTTTTTACCCCGGCTGCTCCGGTTTCCTCCCGCGTGTAAAGCGCTCGTTGTTTGGCTTTATCTCTGCGCCTCCGTGTGTGCTGTGGACCGCACGGCGTCGTGAGCGGAGCCGGTCTTCAGCCTCACGTGACGAGGAACTCCCCAGGGTCCTCCTCGAGCAGGCGGTGAGGAGGGGCCTCCCGGGAGTCGTCGCCGCCGCTCGGGGCGGCGCCGGCTCCGTGTGCGCCGGCAGCGGCAAGCTGAGACGACCTTCTTGTCCCCCGTGCCCTGCCACGCGCGCGCAGATCCACTTCCTATACCAGTACTCGCTGCAGTTCTTCCTGGAGGTGTACCACGCCGTGCTCTACGACAACCCACACTTGGAGAAGGTGTCGGACCACGGCATGCGCCTCGCCACGCTCACACGTGACCTCTTCCAGGTGATGGGGGCCTCTCGCGGGTGATGGGGGCTTCAAATGATAGCTGAGCGAAGTGGCTTATCACGTGGAAATTTATAACAGCCAGTGAGTGGAGTTTGTATGTTCTCCTCCTGCTCTGCATGGGCTGCCTCTGTGTTCTCCGGATTCCCCCCGTAGCTATGAACACAGACACAGTGTAACTGGTGCAAGACCAAAAATCTCACCGCTGAAAAAAATTACCTGCAAATTACTCAATTGGGATCACACAGCAGCAGCAGCAGCATCGCCCCCTCCTATGTAGACTTGGCAGGACCCTCCTGAAAGTCCGAGTCTCGAGACTCGGCCTGTCCTGGGTGAACAAGCGGAACTCTCGCGGCAGTAGCAGGAGTGCGACACCGTGAGGCCACTGGCAGGGAGGGGTCCCCGTGAAGCGATGTGCCGGGGGTCGGGTGGCACAGGGGGCTGATGATGGACGTGTCATTCGGAGACTCGTGTCTGTCTGTGTACGTCAAGTGTAGCGGTTAACATGCTGCGCTACGAACCCGGCGACCCGGGTTCAACTAACGGCCAACACTGGTGATAATTACATGAACCGGTCCTGTGTCTCCTCTAGGGAGACTCAGCCTCAAATGTGCACCTGGTGCGAGGTTTAATAAACGCAACTGGGGAGACAAGGACGGCCGCGCGTGGCGCTGGCCACCCACCCCCTCGTGTGCCGTGCCGTCATTCATAGGTTGTCGCTAACAGCTCTTTTCCTAACATTCAATTAAGGCTACAGGGGGGATCTTTGTCTTTGTGCGTGTGAGCAGGCCGTGTTCAACCGCGTTGGCCGGGGGATGCTGCACCAGGACCACGTGACGTTCGCCACGCTGCTCGCTCGCATCCGCCTCAAGGGCATGCCCAGGTGACTCCCCCCCTCCCTCCCTACCCCCTCCCTCCCTACCCTCTCCCTCCCTCCCTCCTTCTCTTGACCGGACGAGCTCCTGATGGGATTTTCTCCCAGACTGGAGAAGCTTCTGAGTGATAAACGGGAAGCGTGGGGGGTGGGGGGGAACGCTCTCCATGGAGCCCAGTCCGACGACGCGTCTCCGCCCGCAGTGGGTTAAAGGGTGGCTAACTCCCACTCCTTCCAAGACGACAACAACAACGATGACAACAACGACAACAACAACAAATTCCCTCTTGGCGGTGGGGGGGGGGGGTTTTTGTAGAGCTCCGTCGAGTGGAGGCCATTCCTCCGCCAGCGTCGCCAGCGAGAGACGACTCCGTTACTCTTTTACGCGATCCGACACCACAACCGGCTCGGGACGGAGGGAGACCCCTGACGGCCACGCGGCCCCCCATCCACTCCGCCCCCCCCCCCCCACCCCCCCGGCAGCGAGCCGTCGTACGACGCCGAGTTCCAGCACTTCCTGCGGGGCAAAGAGGCCGTCGTGGCTCTCGGAGGAGTGGGCCAGGCCGCCGTGAGCGGCCTGGCCCTCGCCAAGGTGCCAGGCCTCACGTCGGATCAGGCCGAGGCCACCGCTCGCCTGGCCCGGCTGCCGGCATTCCGGGACGTCGTCGCGCGCACGCAGGCCAACAAGGTGCGTGGCCGGGGGGGGGGGGCCGGCGTGAAAGCCGATTCGGCACGCGGCCATCAAGTTGGGATTCGACAATCTGCTGCAGGGGTGGCCAACCTGGAACAGAGTACCCACGAGTTCCGCAAAGAGCCAAGGGTGTATGGATATATATAATATTATATCGTCGTACAACTTTAATTCATTATTCTTTGCTGCTACTGCGCTGGTGCGTTTCTGCGTTATGGGATTGTTTGTGTGGTGTGGTTGGGATTGTTTGTGTGGTTGGGATTGTTTGTGTGGTGTGATTGAGATTGTTTGTGTGGTGTGGTTGGGATTGTTTGTGTGGTTGGGATTGTTTGTGTGGTGTGATTGAGATTGTTTGTGTGGTGTGGTTGGGATTGTTTGTGTGGTTGGGATTGTTTGTGTGGTGTGGTTGGGATTGTTTGTGTGGTGTGGTTGGGATTGTTTGTTTGGTGTGATTGAGATTGTACGTGTGGTGTGGATGGGATTGTTTGTGTGGTGTGGATGGGATTGTTTGTGTGGTGTGGTTGGGATTGTTTGTGTGGTGTCGATGGGATTGTACGTGTGGTGTGGATGGGATTGTACGTGTGGTGTGGATGGGATTGTTTGTGTGGTGTGGATGGGATTGTTTGTGTGGTGTGGTTGGGATTGTTTGTGTGGTGTGGATGGGATTGTTTGTGTGGTGTGGATGGGATTGTTTGTGTGGTGTGGTTGGGATTGTTTGTGTGGTGTGGATGGGATTGTTTGTGTGGTGTGGATGGGATTGTTTGTGTGGTGTGATTGAGATTGTTTGTGTGGTGTGGTTGGGATTGTTTGTGTGGTGTGGATGGGATTGTTTGTTGTGTGGTTGGGATTGTTTGTGTGGTGTGGATGGGATTGTTTGTGTGGTGTGGATGGGATTGTTTGTGTGGTGTGGATGGGATTGTTTGTGTGGTGTAGTTGGGATTGTTTGTGTGGTGTGGATGGGATTGTTTGTGTGGTGTGGTTGGGATTGTTTGTGTGGTGTGGATGGGATTGTTTGTGTGGTGTGGATGGGATTGTTTGTGTGGTGTGGTTGGGATTGTTTGTGTGGTGTGGATGGGATTGTTTGTGTGGTGTGGATGGGATTGTTTGTGTGGTGTGATTGAGATTGTTTGTGTGGTGTGGTTGGGATTGTTTGTGTGGTGTGGATGGGATTGTTTGTGTGGTGTGGTTGGGATTGTTTGTGTGGTGTGGATGGGATTGTTTGTGTGGTGTGGATGGGATTGTTTGTGTGGTGTGGATGGGATTGTTTGTGTGGTGTAGTTGGGATTGTTTGTGTGGTGTGGATGGGATTGTTTGTGTGGTGTGGTTGGGATTGTTTGTGTGGTGTGGATGGGATTGTTTGTGTGGTGTGGTTGGGATTGTTTGTGTGGTGTGGTTGGGATTGTTTGTGTGGTGTGGTTGAGATTGTTTGTGTGGTGTGGTTGGGATTGTTTGTGTGGTGTGGTTGGGATTGTTTGTGTGGTATGGATGAGATTGTTTGTGTGGTGTGGTTGAGATTGTTTGTGTCGTGTGATTGAGATTGTTTGTGTGGTGTGGTTGGGATTGTTTGTGTGGTGTGGATGGGATTGTTTGTGTGGTGTGGTTGGGATTGTTTGTGTGGTGTGGATGGGATTGTTTGTGTGGTGTGGTTGAGATTGTTTGTGTGGTGTGCTGTGGGCTGGCGTCTGTTGCAGGATTTCCAGAGGTGGCTGGAGAGTGGCTCCCCAGAGCTGTGCGTGCCGCCCCTGTGGAGCGAGGAGAAGCCACTGAGTGAGACGCGGCGCCGCCACACGGAGACCCAACAGCGCACCGCACCACCACAGCCAGCCACACCGCACCACACCGCACTACCACAGTCAGCCACACCACCCCAGACAGCCACACCACCCCACACCCCACCACCCCAGCCAGCCACACCACCCCACACCACCACATCCAGCCACATCACCCCACACCGCACCACCCCAGTCAGCCACACCACCCCACACCCCACCACCCCAGCCAGCCACACCACCCCAGACAGCCACATCACCCCACACCGCACCACACCGCACCACCACAGCCAGCCACATCACACCGCACTACCACAGTCATCCACACCACCTCACACCACCACAGTCAGCCACACCACCCCACACCACACCACCACAGCCAGCCAGACCACCCCAGCCAGCCACACTACACTGCAGTTATGGTGTCGCTGGTGGTAGTGATGAAGATGATGATGTTGATGGTGGCGGTGGTGATGGTGGTGATGGTGGTGATAGTTATAGATGTTGATGGTGGTGGTGATGGTGTTGTTGCCCCCATCGTGTACCCCCAGTGGGAGGGTGGCGTTGGTGGTGGTGGTGGTGATGGTGGTGGCGATGTTGATGGTGGTGGTGATGTTGATGGTGGCGGTGGTGATGGTGGTTATGGTGGTGATAGTTATAGGTGTTGATGGTGGTGGTGATGGTGGTGGCGATATTGATGGTGGTGGCGATGTTGATGGTGGTGGTGATGTTGATGGTGATGATGGTAGAGAGGATGATGGTGGCGATGATGATGGTGATGGTGGAGATGATGTTGATGGTGATGATGGCGGTGATGATGATGGTGTGTGCCCCCCCCCTGTGTAGCCCCCGTGGGGGTGGCGTTGATGCGCCTGCTGAGCGTGCAGGCGCTGCGCCCCGACCGGCTGCTGGCGGCGGCCCACGCCCTCGTGTCGTGCGTTCTGGCCGACGGCTTCATGAGCGGCCTCGACCAGGAGATGGACCTGGCGGCCATCGTCGACAACGAGGTAGCGGACACCGACGCGGCTTCGGAACGCGCGCGCCCATTGTCCCAACTCGGGCCTGCTGCTGTCGGGCCCCGCACCGTCATCAAGGGCGACTCGCGAGACTCGGCCAGGCTTGCCTGGCTAAACAAGCGGAACGTTGATAACACCACCGCCGCAAGAACACTGACGAAGCAGAGGGAACTTGGGCCAAGGGCGCCACGGTGGCTAGGAGATGTTAACTACCTCGCCTGTTGTGCAGGAGGTCGTGGGTTCCATCCCGACCCAGATGCCTGCTGTATTTTTGGAGTTTGCATGTCTCTGTCTCTCTCCCTGTGGTCCTGTGGGTTTCTCTCCACATTCTGAAAAAGATCTGTGTAGCTCAGTGGGCCTTACCTGGTATAATAAAAATAGTTTAGTTTACTATAAGATTGCACTCATTACACACAATGTTCTTGCCACAAATAAACCACAATACCTTGTTGATCTCAACAAGGAGCATAACCATCATGCAAACTCCGGTCATCCTCGCAGTGGCTTTTGGCTAACCATCAAACAAAGAGGGTCACCGCATCGTGCGCTTTCAGATGCTCTTATGTGGCCGTCTGGAACGCTCTTTCTTTCGATAGTAGGAAGCCACTGGAGCTATGCACTTTTAAATCATCATCGTCTAGATTGCAAACTCATTTCCTTTAGAACATATGTTTGTGTTTAGTTTGATGTCCTTCCCCCGCACTGCCGATGGCCACGGTTGGCCACGTACGGTGCAAAATAATTCAACATCCATACAACCGCTGCCCTCGGCTTCTCCATCCCGCGATGTGACTCGGGACGGCTCGTCGCTTCCCCCCCCCCCCCTCCGTGGCCCTCTCAAGGTTCGCCCCGGGACGCCCGTGCTCATGTGCTCCGTGCCTGGGTACGACGCCAGCGGCAGGGTGGAGGACCTGGCCACGGAGCAGAACAAGTTCCTCACCGCCATCGCCATTGGTGGGGGCAGCAGCAGCATCGTCATCGTCGTCAACATCGTCATCGTCGTCGTCATTCTCATCATCGTCGTCGTCATAATCGTCGTCGTCATCGTTGTCGTCATTGTCAACATCGTCGTCGTCATCATCATGGTCATTGTCGTCGTCATAATTGTCGTCGTCATTGTCGTCATCGTCATCATCATCAATCATCGTCGTTGTCATTATCATCATCGTCGTCGTCATAATTGTTGTCGTCATTGTCGTCGTCGTCATTATCATCCATCATCGTCGTCATCATCGTTGTCATTATCATCATCATCGTCGTCATAATTGTCGTCGTCATTGTCGTCATCGTCATCATCATCGTCATTGTCATCATCATCGTCATCATCATCGGCATCACCGTCGTCATTGTTATCATCATCAGCATCATCTTTGCATTTACATGGCACTTACTGATATGCCACAGCAACTCAGTATCACCTCGCACGACATCTCATTGTAAACATTGGAAGGGGACCCCCCAGTGGCAGCTGTCCCTGTGCGGCACAAGGTGACTCACTAGGTGGCGATGTTGTTGCTACGTGTAATCCCAATTGACGTGAATGCCGGCACATACGAGCCCACGGATGACGTCTTGGGATCTATAATGTCCGCTGTGAGGCCTGTATTTATACTGTTCACTCGTAGTGTTAACCTGGGTGGCCTACTGAATTCGAACCATGAGCCTCTGATTCGCCACTCGGCCCAAAATGTGAAACACACAGAGACACAAAGACAAAGATCCCCCATGTAGCGTTAACAGACTGTTGGGGCAAGTGCTGTTAGCAAGCACCAATGAAAGCCGGCACTGTGGCACACGAAGGGGTGGGTGGCCAACACCACGCCCGGCCGCCTTTGTCTCCCCAGTGGCGATGTTGAGTCGACCTAGGGGAGGCCCAGGACCGGTTCAGATAATCGCCACCGGTGTTGGTCGTGAACGGGAATTGAACCCGGGCAGCCGAGTTCGCAGCGCTGCGTAGCGCTAACCACTGCACCATCGCTCATGTACACTCACGCACACACGCACACACACACGCACGCACACTCACGCACGCACGGGTCGCCTGCCGTAGTGGTCTCGGTAAATGTCTCCGGCGCCGCTCTCTCTGCGACTCGTTTGCTCTTCCACAGGCTCGGCCGAGGGCTTCAGCCAGGCCGAGAAGGCGATCAACTCCGCGGTGAAGTCCGGCCGGTGAGCCTCCGCCGTGAGCCTCCGCTCTCCCGGCCTCGCACGAGTCGCTCGTTCTAGCATCCCCCCCATCATCCACTCCCTACTCACGCAGCAACCGTCTCCATAGCCACCGTCACGTTCCGTGTTTACTGGGACAATTGAGGGTAGCTTGGCTCCTCTTTATCCAACCGGGTCGTTGATCAACGTCAACATCAATGGTTCATGCGTTGCCCCAAGTGCCTCTTGGGGTTAAAGGTGAGAGAGTGAGTGTGCCACTCTCGGTGGGTGACGCTTACAAACGCTCACAGCATGAGGAGGAGTGTTGATGAGTGGTGATGAGTGTTGATGAGTGGTGATGAGTGTTGATGAGTGGTGATGAGTGTTGTGGAGTGTTGATGAGTGTTGTGGAGTGTTGATGAGTGTTGATGAGTGTTAATGAGTGTTGTGGAGTGTTGATGAGTGTTGATGAGTGTTGATGAGTGTTGATGAGTGTTGATGAGTGGTGATGAGTGTTGATGAGTGGTGATGAGTGTTGATGAGTGGTGATGAGTGTTGATGAGTGGTGATGAGTGGTGATGAGTGTTGATGAGTGTTGATGAGTGTTAATGAGTGGTGATGAGTGTTGATGAGTGGTGATGAGTGTTGTGGAGTGGTGATGAGTGGTGATGAGTGTTGTGGAGTGATGATGAGTGGTGATGAGTGTTGTGGAGTGGTGATGAGTGGTGATGAGTGTTGATGAGTGGTGATGAGTGTTGTGGAGTGGTGATGAGTGTTGATGAGTGGTGATGAGTGGTGATGAGTGTTGATGAGTGGTGATGAGTGTTGATGAGTGGTGATGAGTGTTGATGAGTGTTGATGAGTGTTGTGGAGTGTTGATGAGTGTTGATGAGTGGTGATGAGTGGTGATGAGTGTTGGTGAGTGTTGATGAGTGGTGATGAGTGTTGATGAGTGGTGATGAGTGTTGATGAGTGTTGTGGAGTGTTGATGAGTGTTGATGAGTGGTGATGAGTGTTGATGAGTGGTGATGAGTGTTGATGAGTGGTGATGAGTGTTGATGAGTGTTGATGAGTGGTGATGAGTGGTGATGATGTGATGAGTGTTGATGAGTGTGATGAGTGTGATGAGGTGATGAGTGTTAATGAGTGGTGATGAGTGTTGATGAGTGGTGATGAGTGTTGTGGAGTGGTGATGAGTGGTGATGAGTGTTGTGGAGTGATGATGAGTGGTGATGAGTGTTGTGGAGTGATGATGAGTGGTGATGAGTGTTGTGGAGTGGTGATGAGTGGTGATGAGTGTTGTGAAGTGGTGATGAGTGTTGTGGAGTGGTGATGAGTGTTGATGAGTGTTAATGAGTGGTGATGAGTGTTGATGAGTGTTGATGAGTGGTGATGAGTGTTGATGAGTGTTGATGAGTGGTGATGAGTGTTGATGAGTGGTGATGAGTGTTGATGAGTGTTGATGAGTGGTGATGAGTGTTGATGAGTGGTGATGAGTGGTGATGAGTGTTGATGAGTGGTGATGAGTGTTGATGAGTGTTGATGAGTGTTGTTGAGTGTTGATGAGTGTTGATGAGTGGTGATGAGTGGTGATGAGTGTTGATGAGTGTTGATGAGTGGTGATGAGTGTTAATGAGTGGTGATGAGTGTTGATGAGTGGTGATGAGTGTTGTGGAGTGGTGATGAGTGTTGATGAGTGGTGATGAGTGTTGATGAGTGGTGATGAGTGTTGATGAGTGGTGATGAGTGTTGATGAGTGTTGATGAGTGGTGATGAGTGGTGATGAGTGTTGATGAGTGGTGATGAGTGTTGATGAGTGGTGATGAGTGGTGATGAGTGGTGATGAGTGTTGATGAGTGGTGATGAGTGTTGTGGAGTGGTGATGAGTGTTGATGAGTGTTGATGAGTGGTGATGAGTGTTGTGGAGTGTTGATGAGTGGTGATGAGTGGTGATGAGTGTTGATGAGTGGTGATGAGTGTTGATGAGTGGTGATGAGTGTTGATGAGTGGTGATGAGTGTTGATGAGTGGTGATGAGTGTTGATGAGTGGTGATGAGTGTTGATGAGTGTTGATGAGTGTTGTTGAGTGTTGATGAGTGTTGATGAGTGGTGATGAGTGGTGATGAGTGTTGATGAGTGGTGATGAGTGTTAATGAGTGGTGATGAGTGTTGATGAGTGGTGATGAGTGTTGTGGAGTGGTGATGAGTGTTGATGAGTGGTGATGAGTGTTGATGAGTGGTGATGAGTGTTGATGAGTGGTGATGAGTGTTGATGAGTGTTGATGAGTGGTGATGAGTGGTGATGAGTGTTGATGAGTGGTGATGAGTGTTGATGAGTGGTGATGAGTGGTGATGAGTGGTGATGAGTGTTGATGAGTGGTGATGAGTGTTGATGAGTGGTGATGAGTGGTGATGAGTGGTGATGAGTGTTGATGAGTGGTGATGAGTGTTGTGGAGTGGTGATGAGTGTTGATGAGTGTTGATGAGTGGTGATGAGTGTTGTGGAGTGTTGATGAGTGGTGATGAGTGGTGATGAGTGTGATGAGTGTGATGAGTGGTGATGAGTGGTGATGAGTGTTGTGGAGTGGTGATGAGTGTTGTGGAGTGGTGATGATTGGTGATGAGTGTTGATGAGTGTTGATGAGTGTTGATGAGTGGTGATGAGTGTTGATGAGTGGTGATGAGTGGTGATGAGTGGTGATGAGTGTTGTGGAGTGGTGATGAGTGGTGATGAGTGTTGATGAGTGGTGATGAGTGGTGATGAGTGTTGATGAGTGCTGATGAGTGGTGATGAGTGGTGATGAGTGTTGATGAGTGGTGATGAGTGGTGATGAGTGTTGATGAGTGCTGATGAGTGGTGATGAGTGGTGATGAGTGGTGATGAGTGTTGATGAGTGGTGATGAGTGTTGATGAGTGTTGATGAGTGTTGATGAGTGGTGATGAGTGTTGATGAGTGGTGATGAGTGGTGATGAGTGTTGTGGAGTGCTGATGAGTGTTGATGAGTGTTGATGAGTGTTGATGAGTGGTGATGAGTGGTGATGAGTGGTGATGAGTGTTGTGGAGTGCTGATGAGTGTTGATGAGTGTTGATGAGTGTTGATGAGTGGTGATGAGTGTTGATGAGTGGTGATGAGTGTTGATGAGTGTTGATGAGTGGTGATGAGTGTTGTGGAGTGTTGATGAGTGTTGATGAGTGTTGATGAGTGTTGATGAGTGTTGATGAGTGGTGATGAGTGGTGATGAGTGTTGTGGAGTGCTGATGAGTGTTGATGAGTGTTGATGAGTGTTGATGAGTGGTGATGAGTGTTGATGAGTGGTGATGAGTGGTGATGAGTGGTGATGAGTGGTGATGAGTGGTGATGAGTGGTGATGAGTGGTGATGAGTGGTGATGAGTGGTGATGAGTGTTGATGAGTGGTGATGAGTGGTGATGAGTGTTGATGAGTGTTGTGGAGTGATGATGAGTGGTGATGAGTGTTGTGGAGTGGTGATGAGTGGTGATGAGTGTTGTGAAGTGGTGATGAGTGGTGATGAGTGTTGTGGAGTGGTGATGAGTGTTGATGAGTGGTGATGAGTGGTTGATGAGTGTTGATGAGTGTTGATGAGTGGTGATGAGTGTTGATGAGTGTTGATGAGTGGTGATGAGTTGGTTCATGAGTGTTGATGAGTGGTGATGAGTGGTGATGAGTGGTGATGAGTGTGATGAGTGTTGATGAGTGGTGATGAGTGTTGATGAGTGGTGATGAGTGTTGATGAGTGGTGATGAGTGTTGATGAGTGTTGATGAGTGTTGTTGAGTGTTGATGAGTGTTGATGAGTGGTGATGAGTGGTGATGAGTGTTGATGAGTGTTGATGAGTGGTGATGAGGGGTGATGAGTGGTGATGAGTGGTGATGAGTGTTGTGGAGTGGTGATGAGTGTTGATGAGTGGTGATGAGTGTTGATGAGTGGTGATGAGTGTTGATGAGTGGTGATGAGTGTTGATGAGTGTTGATGAGTGGTGATGAGTGGTGATGAGTGTTGATGAGTGGTGATGAGTGGTGATGAGTGGTGATGAGTGGTGATGAGTGTTGATGAGTGGTGATGAGTGTTGTGGAGTGGTGATGAGTGTTGATGAGTGTTGATGAGTGGTGATGAGTGTTGTGGAGTGTTGATGAGTGTTGATGAGTGGTGATGAGTGGTGATGAGTGGTGATGAGTGTTGATGAGTGGTGATGAGTGTTGATGAGTGGTGATGAGTGTTGATGAGTGGTGATGAGTGTTGATGAGTGGTGATGAGTGTTGATGAGTGTTGATGGGTGTTGTTGAGTGTTGATGAGTGTTGATGAGTGGTGATGAGTGGTGATGAGTGTTGATGAGTGTTGATGAGTGTTGATGAGTGTTGATGAGTGGTGATGAGTGTTGATGAGTGGTGATGAGTGGTGATGAGTGTTGATGAGTGGTGATGAGTGTTGATGAGTGTTGATGAGTGTTGATGAGTGGTGATGAGTGTTGATGAGTGGTGATGAGTGTTGATGAGTGTTGATGAGTGGTGATGAGTGTTGATGAGTGTTGATGAGTGGTGATGAGTGTTGATGAGTGGTGATGAGTGTTGTGGAGTGGTGATGAGTGTTGATGAGTGGTGATGAGTGTTGATGAGTGGTGATGAGTGTTGATGAGTGGTGATGAGTGTTGATGAGTGTTGATGAGTGGTGATGAGTGGTGATGAGTGTTGATGAGTGGTGATGAGTGTTGTGGAGTGGTGATGAGTGTTGTGGAGTGGTGATGAGTGGTGATGAGTGTTGATGAGTGGTGATGAGTGGTGATGAGTGGTGATGAGTGTTGATGAGTGGTGATGAGTGGTGATGAGTGTTGTGGAGTGGTGATGAGTGTTGTGGAGTGTTGATGAGTGTTGATGAGTGTTGATGAGTGTTGATGAGTGTTGATGAGTGGTGATGAGTGTTGATGAGAGGTGATGATTGGTGATGAGTTGTGATGAGTGTTGTGGAGTGGTGATGAGTGGTGATGAGTGTTGTGAAGTGGTGATGAGTGGTGATGAGTGTTGTGGAGTGGTGATGAGTGTTAATGAGTGGTGATGAGTGTTGATGAGTGTTGATGAGTGGTGATGAGTGTTGATGAGTGTTGATGAGTGTTGATGAGTGTTGATGAGTGGTGATGAGTGTTGATGAGTGGTGATGAGTGTTGATGAGTGGTGATGAGTGTTGATGAGTGGTGATGAGTGTTGATGAGTGGTGATGAGTGTTGATGAGTGGTGATGAGTGTTGATGAGTGTTGTTGAGTGGTGATGAGTGGTGATGAGTGTTGATGAGTGTTGATGAGTGGTGATGAGTGTTAATGAGTGGTGATGAGTGTTGATGAGTGGTGATGAGTGTTGTGGAGTGGTGATGAGTGTTGATGAGTGGTGATGAGTGTTGATGAGTGGTGATGAGTGTTGATGAGTGGTGATGAGTGTTGATGAGTGTTGATGAGTGGTGATGAGTGGTGATGAGTGTTGATGAGTGGTGATGAGTGGTGATGAGTGGTGATGAGTGGTGATGAGTGTTGTGGAGTGGTGATGAGTGTTGATGAGTGTTGATGAGTGGTGATGAGTGTTGTGGAGTGTTGATGAGTGGTGATGAGTGGTGATGAGTGGTGATGAGTGTTGATGAGTGGTGATGAGTGGTGATGAGTGTTGTGGAGTGGTGATGAGTGTTGTGAGTGGTGATGAGTGTTGATGAGTGTTGATGAGTGTTGATGAGTGTTGATGAGTGGTGATGAGTGTTGATGAGTGGTGATGAGTGGTGATGAGTCGTGATGAGTGTTGTGGAGTGGTGATGAGTGGTGATGAGTGTTGATGAGTGGTGATGAGTGGTGATGAGTGTTGATGAGTGGTGATGAGTGGTGATGAGTGGTGATGAGTGTTTATGAGTGGTGATGAGTGGTGATGAGTGTTGATGAGTGCTGATGAGTGGTGATGAGTGGTGATGAGTGGTGATGAGTGTTGATGAGTGGTGATGAGTGGTGATGAGTGGTGATGAGTGTTGTGGAGTGCTGATGAGTGTTGATGAGTGTTGATGAGTGGTGATGAGTGTTGATGAGTGGTGATGAGTGTTGATGAGTGGTGATGAGTGTTGTGTGTGTTGATGAGTGGTGATGAGTGGTGATGAGTGTTGATGAGTGGTGATGAGTGTTGATGAGTGGTGATGAGTGTTGATGAGTGGTGATGAGTGGTGATGAGTGGTGATGAGTGGTGATGAGTGGTGATGAGTGTTGATGAGTGGTGATGAGTGGTGATGAGTGTTGATGAGTGCTGATGAGTGGTGATGAGTGGTGATGAGTGGTGATGAGTGTTGATGAGTGTTGTGGAGTGATGATGAGTGGTGATGAGTGTTGTGGAGTGGTGATGAGTGGTGATGAGTGTTGTGAAGTGGTGATGAGTGGTGATGAGTGTTGTGGAGTGGTGATGAGTGTTGATGAGTGTTAATGAGTGGTGATGAGTGTTGATGAGTGTTGATGAGTGGTGATGAGTGTTGATGAGTGTTGATGAGTGGTGATGAGTGTTGATGAGTGGTGATGAGTGTTGATGAGTGGTGATGAGTGTTGATGAGTGGTGATGAGTGTTGATGAGTGGTGATGAGTGTTGATGAGTGGTGATGAGTGTTGATGAGTGGTGATGAGTGTTGATGAGTGTTGATGAGTGTTGTTGAGTGTTGATGAGTGGTGATGAGTGTTGATGAGTGTTGATGAGTGGTGGTGAGTGGTGATGAGTGTTGATGAGTGGTGATGAGTGTTGATGAGTGGTGATGAGTGTTGATGAGTGGTGATGAGTGTTAATGAGTGTTGATGAGTGGTGATGAGTGGTGATGAGTGGTGATGAGTGGATGATGAGTGCTGATGAGTGCTGATGAGTGGTGATGAGTGCTGATGAGTGTTGATGAGTGGTGATGAGTGGTGATGAGTGTTGATGAGTGCTGATGAGTGTTGAGGAGTGGTGATGAGTGTTGATGAGTGCTGATGAGTGCTGATGAGTGTTGATGAGTGTTGTGGAGTGCTGATGAGTGTTGATGAGTGTTGATGAGTGCTGATGAGTGTTGATGAGTGGTGATGAGTGGTGATGAGTGGTGATGAGTGCTGATGAGTGGTGATGAGTGGTGATGAGTGCTGATGAGTGGTGATGAGTGCTGATGAGTGGTGATGAGTGGTGATGAGTGGTGATGAGTGTTGATGAGTGGTGATGAGTGTTGATGAGTGGTGATGAGTGGTGATGAGTGTTGATGAGTGCTGATGAGTGGTGTGTGGCTGTAGGTGGGTGATGCTGAAGAACGCTCACCTCGCTCCGGGCTGGCTCATGCAGCTGGAGAAGAAGCTGCACTCCCTGCAGCCGCACACCGGCTTCAGGCTCTTCCTCACCATGGAGATCAACCCCAAGGCAGCACACACACACACAGTACACACAACACACACAGCCTGTGCCGCACACACAGCACACACAACACACACAGCCTGTGCCGCACACACAGCACACACAACACACACAGCACACACGCAGCACGCACAGCACACACAGCACACACAGCACAAATGCAGCACACACACAGTACACACAGCACACACAGCCTGTGCAGCACACACAGAGCACACGCAGCACACACAGCACACACAGCACACACGCAGCACACACAGCACACACAGCACACACGCAGCACACACAGCACACGCAGCACACGCAGCCTGTGCAGCACACACAGAGCACACGCAGCACACGCAGCACACACACAGCACACACAGCACACAGTACACACAGTACACACAGTACACGCAGCACACACACAGCACACACAGCACACACACAGCACACACAGCACACACACAGTACACACAGTACACACAGCACACACAGTACACGCAGCACACACATCTTCATGACGCCGCACACACAGCACGCGCAACACACACGCAGCACATGCAGCACACACAGCACACACATCACACACACACAACACACACAGCACACACACACACACAGCACACACACACACAGCACACACAACACACACAGCACACACACACAGCACACACAGCACACACAACACACGCAGCACACGCAGCACACACACAGCACAGGCAGCACACACAACACACACAGCACACACACAACACGCAGCACACACACACACACAGCATACACAACACACACAGCACACACAACACACGCAGCAGACAGCCACACACAGCACACACAACACACACAGCACACACAGCACACATACACACACTGCACACACAGCACACACAGCACACACGCAGCACACACAGCACACACATCACACACATCTTCATGACGCCGCCATTATGGGGGGCCACGGTGGCTAGGAGCACACATGTTAACGACCTCGCCTGGTACGCAGGAGGTCGTGGGTTCGATCCTGATCCTGACGCCTGCTGCTGCTGTATATTTGTAGTTTGTGGTGTCTCTCTCCACGTGGTCGCGTGGATTTTTCTCCGTGTCCTCCGGTTTTCCTCCTCCACATTTAGAATCAACGTCACGCGTTTAGAGTATTTGCCTGCTGCTATAAACGTCCACGTGACGACGACAAGCCACTTGGTTGAGCCGTCATTTGTGATGGGCAGGTCGCTTCTGAAGAAGAGCCACGCAGCTCAGTGGGCCCTGGCCTGCTAAAGTACAAAGTCGTTTCTAGTTTCTAGTTTCTCTATTCTGAAGCCCTCGTCGCTGCTCGTCGTCACGCGGCTCCCGTCGCCGTGCCGCGCAGGTGCCCGTGAACCTGCTCCGCGCCGGGCGGATCTTCGTGTTCGAGCCTCCGCCGGGCGTCAAGGCCAACATGATGCGCACGTTCAGCAGCATCCCCGCGGCGCGCATGTGCAGGGTGAGACGCGGCGGCACCCCCCCCCCCCCCTCCCACGATCTCCCCCACGACCCCCACGGCATGGACCGCGTAGACCACCCGACGGACGCTTCGTTGACCAAATGCAACAACTTACACCGCCAAAGTTATACTGCGAGCAATCATCGCCGCCCCCCACCACCCCCTCCTCCTGCTGCTGCGAAAAACTTGGCAGGACCCCCCTTAGAAGACTCGGCGAGGCTTACTTGGGTAAACAAGCATACGTAATAATAATAGAAAGAAAGAATAATCAGATTATTTATTTATCGTGGAGAAATCCGACGAGCTATGAAGCTCTTCTTCACAGATGCCCAGTAGGGGCACGGGGTCAGCAAACCACAACGGAAACCGGCGCAAGCTTTTGGGGCAAGCGCTGTTAGCAAGCGCCGATGAAGGCCAACCCGGCACGGGCAGCACCACGCCCGGCCACCTCTTTTTTTCCAGTGCCGATGTTTACACAGCGAAGGCAGCACACGCAAACACACGCATGACACACACATGACACACGCATGACATGCATACGCAGCAGATGCAGACACACGCAGACACATGCGCAGCAGCACACAGCACAGATGGTGCGTGCAGACATGCAAGCACCGTGCATTTTGATTGGTTGGAGAGGGTCATGTCGTCATAATGGCAATGCTAAATACAACATGGCTCAAATGTGTGTATATATAATAGCGGAGATGTTAAATCGATCAACTAACTCGCTCACCTCTCTCCTGTGTGTCTGCCTTCCACCGTGTCTCCACATACCTCTGCCCCATGTATCTCCTCGTGTTTGTTTTCCATGCCTCTCACATCCCTCCCGTGTCTCTCCTGTGTCTCCCCCCCATGCCTGCCTGATTCTCCTGCGTCTGCCCGTGTACCTCCACCATGCCTCTCCCCATGTCTCCCTTTGCCTTTCCCCCGTGTCCCTCCTCCCGTGTCCCTCCCCCCGTGTCTCTCCCCGCGTGTCTCTCCCCCCGTGTCTCTCCCCGCGTGTCCCTCCCCACGTGTCCCTCCCCGCGTGTCCCTCCCCACGTGTCCCTCCCCCCGTGTCCCTCCCCCCGTGTCTCTCCCCGCGTGTGTCTCCCCGTGTGTCCCTCCCCGCGTGTCCCTCCCCGCGTGTCCCTCCCCGCGTGTCCCTCCCCGCATGTCCCTCCCCCCGTGTCTCTCCCCCCCGTGTCTCTCCCCACGTGTCTCTCCCCCCCGTGTCTCTCCCCCCGTGTCTCTCCTCGCGTGTCCCTCCCCACGTGTCCCTCCCCCCGTGTCTCTCCCCGTCTGTCCCTCCCCGCGTGTCCCTCTCCCCGTGTCCCTCCCCCCGTGTCTCTCCCCCCGTGTCTCTCCCCCCGTGTCACTCCCCGCGTGTCTCTCCCCCCGTGTCTCTCCCCGCTTCCCAGGCCCCGAGCGAGCGGGCCCGCCTGTACTTCCTGATCGCGTGGTTCCACGCCGTGGTGCAGGAGCGCCTGCGCTATGTGCCGCTCGGCTGGGCCAAGCGCTACGAGTTCAGCGAGTCGGACCTCCGCTCCGCGTACGACACCGTCGACACCTGGCTCGACGACGCCACCAAGGTGCACGGGGGGGGGGGAGAGCGGGTGGGTGGGGGGGAGCGGGGGCGTGGGTGGGGGGGGGCACCCAGACGTAGGAGCGGAGCCGTCCGTAGGGTGCACGGCGAATCGGGGCGACTGCCCAGGGCCCCGGCGCTTCGACGTCACGGTGTCCGATGTGATGCAGCATCGTGCTCCTGTGACGCGGCGGCGGCGGGAGTTGCGTTCCTGAAGGACGCCGCGTGACGGAAAAATTAATAATTAATATTTCGTGTGGGGGCCAAAGCGCAGTCCTCGATAACGCGCGAGGTGCGTACGCAGGCCGAACAGAGACTGAGCCGCGTGTAGGGCGGCATCCGGCAGCATCCCACTGCCTCGCACGACGATGCTACACCCAGGCAGCCGTACGACCGCTTATTCCGACTCACGCGCGACGTCGTTCCGCTTGCTCGATCGCGTTATATCCAATTCGCATCCGCGTTTTACAAAAAATGTGCTCCCTAATACATTCATCATCGCGTTATACCTCCAGTTCACGTTATGAAAACAACACGCGGCGTTATTGGGGTTGGTTGTGGCGGGCACATCATCATCACCCTGACGACGACGATCGCGATGTTGCTTGTGACGAAGACCCTGGTGATGACGACGATGACATTGATGACCCCAGGGCCGTCAGAACATCTCTCCGGAGAAGGTGCCGTGGGCGGCACTCAAGACCCTCATGTCGCAGTCCATCTACGGCGGCCGCATCGACAACGAGTTCGACCAGCGGCTGCTCAACACCTTCCTCGAGCGAATCTTCACTCCGGCCAGCTTCGACCGCAACTTCCGCCTCGTCCAAGGCGCCAGCGACGGCTCCACGCGCGACATCCTCATGCCGGACGGCATCCGGTGAGAAGATTCGGCTCCACTCGCGTGGAAATTTATAGTCGCAGCCAAATGCTCTAAACCAGGGCTGTCAAACATAGACCGCAGGTCGGACCCGGCCCCCCAAGCCCCTTCCTCCTGCCCACCACGTGTTTACATTCTAACGACTTATTTATGTAATTTAGTTTTTCTTTTACGTCTACCCGAAAGTCAACCTGAATTTAAACCGAACATTGAAACGGGGGATTTGGCTTGTCCTGCTGAAAAAAAATATTATCAACTCTCTTTTCCTGCACTTTGGGATTTTGTATCGGTAGATTAATACCGTGATAATTGGCTTTTTACCCTTCTATCTGGCAACAAAACTGACACCTTTTTACAAGGAGTCATGTTTGTGTAGGGGTGTTAAAGAGAGGGCCCGTTATGCATGGCAGTCTATGGGAAACAAACACAGTGGGCGGGGCTACGTGTGTGCACGGGGAGATGCCCTCTGCGACGTCCGAGCCAGACACCCTGGGGGGGGCTGGTTCGGCGTTATGATCCCCCGGGGCCCCACCCCTCAAGGAGGAGTTGGGTATAAAAGGGGATGTTATAAGGGCTCGAGTCAGTTATGTTAAAAGCTAACCAGAGAAGACTGAAGACGTCTTAGACAGAGCCCTGGACTCCCCTCGTTCGATGTCCTTATCAGGGCCGAACAGGACTGAGCCAGCGGCGTGGTCCCGAGAGTCAGAGCCGGTGCTCTTGTAAGAGCTGGTCTGGGACTCCGGGTACCGGGCCCGACTTACCAGTGTCGGGCCAGACAGCCTCCCCTAGCCCATTAGTGGAGGACTAAGAGGCAGGCTAGGATTAGCTAGGAAGTGTATCCTTAGCTAGTCGGGTGAGGGGGCTGATACCCCCTCCAGTGCTGTATGCCACGAACGAGTTGTGTTAAATAAATATACGTGTGCCTCAACCTCGGCGTCAAGTGTCTTCACCGGTACTTCAACTGGTGTCAGAAGTAATTCGAACATGGACACGCGGAAGACAGCGCGGGCCAAAGTACCGCAGGAGGAAGATACTGCCGAGATCGTCGAGCCCGAGACGGCTACACAAGACATGGTGCAGCCGGGGCCTGATGCCTCCTTACCGGGGCATCTGAGTGAAGAAGGACCACAGCCAGACGCGTTGCGGCTGGCTCACGGGAGGCTGGCGGAGCTGCTGTATGCCGCTGCCGCCACGCTGGAGACCATCACGCGGTTGGGGGCCGGTGATCCATCACGGGGCGAGGCGGGCCAACGGCCAGGGCGCCTTCCCGCCATTTCGGAGCAGTCCGAGTTTGAAACTCCCGCCATCGACGCTGCAGCTGTTCGGGGCGTGGCCAGCCTGCACATCCGCTCCGACATCGCCGTCGCTGAAGTTGCGACGTCATCACAACCACGACAGGCGATCCCATCGGCCGCTCGCACCGACGCACAGCCGAGTGGGGGTGACATCTGCCCGCGGGAATCTACAACGACCGCTGCGCTCCATCAGAGGCTGCCCCCGCTGAAGGAGTTCGTCGGCGCGGAGGGGGACTGGGCCGGTTTTCGCAGACGTTTCCTCGCCCATCAGGAGATGGCGAGGTGGTCCGATGAGGAGGCTCTCTGCGCGCTGCCGGCGCTCCTCGACGGCGACGCGCTCGCCGCCCTCACATCGGCGCCAAGAGAGAGGCGGTCGACGTTACCGATGGCGCTGCAGCTGCTGGGAGGGGTCTATGGACCATCGGCTGAATGCAGACAGCAATTCTACGACCGCAAGCGGGGTGAGAAGGAGTCGCCCCTAGCGTATCGAACGAGCCTCCTGGCGATGGCCAAGTCGGCCTTCCCCCGTATGGACGACGACGGCATCGACGCTATGGTGACGGAGAAAATACTCCTCCTGGCAGACGACCTTGACATCGCTGTGGTCGCGCAGGAGGACGCAGAGATGACATCGCTCCAGGCGGCAAGGCTCCTCCACGCCAACCTCCTGTCGCTCCGGCGAAAAGCCAGCAGGGCATCGGCGGGGCGTGCGGTGGCTGCAGCCACCCTTCCGACGGAGGAACTCTACGCCGTCGACCACCGATGGCAACAGGCGACGGGAGCACGGCCGGGCCAGGACGGGTCGGGCCGTTCCAACCATCCGTCACCTCCGACGCCGCTCCCGCGGTGTTTTAACTGCGGCGTCCGGGGCCACGTCGCCTCGGGGTGCCGCTCTCCTCGTCAGCGCGGGACGACACCTCACCGGGACGACGGGCCTCATCTCAAGCTCCACCATCATAAACCGGTGCATCAAGACTGACGGGCTCACGCCCGACCACCCCTTCTGTGGATACCAACGGTCACGCGGCATCGGAGGAGGTTTCACTCCAGGACGGACAATTGCCACCTGACGGTCCGCCACCCGGGGTTACCCCGTGTGAGGGGCCCGCTGCAAGGACGCGCGCAAAAATGCGCAGACTGTTATGAGGCCGGAAGATGTGTATATAGGTTGTGTTCATTGTGTGTTGTGTGGGTGGTGTGTTCCCTGCCCATTGAAATGTACATACGTTGGGTTCACCTGGTGTTGTGTGTATGGTGGGTTCCCTGCAAATTGTATATAGGTTGTTTTTTTTTACGGAATTCGTATTTATTCAAGGGGGGGTGCGTCGGGTTGTTTTCTCTTCTTGCTGTTGCATTTTGTTGTGTTCTTGTTGCCGTTCTTGTTATTGTTGAAAATTAGTGAGGCACACGCGCGATTACGGTATAAATTCATTTTTATTGTCATTTTGTATGTTGGCAGCCGGGACGGCTGCGAGCTATGCGGGGGGGGGGTGATGTAGGGGTGTTAAAGAGAGGGCCCGTTATGCATGGCAGTCTATGGGAAACAAACACAGTGGGCGGGGCTACGTGTGTGCACGGGGAGATGCCCTCTGCGACGTCCGAGCCAGACACCCTGGGGGGGGCTGGTTCGGCGTTATGATCCCCCGGGGCCCCACCCCTCAAGGAGGGGTTGGGTATAAAAGGGGATGTTATAAGGGCTCGAGTCAGTTATGTTAAAAGCTAACCAGAGAAGACTGAAGACGTCTTAGACAGAGCCCTGGACTCCCCTCGTTCGATGTCCTTATCAGGGCCGAACAGGACTGAGCCAGCGGCGTGGTCCCGAGAGCCAGAGCCGGTGCTCTTGTAAGAGCTGGTCTGGGACTCCGGGTACCGGGCCCGACTTACCAGTGTCGGGCCAGACAGCCTCCCCTAGCCCATTAGTGGAGGACTAAGAGGCAGGCTAGGATTAGCTAGGAAGTGTATCCTTAGCTAGTCGGGTGAGGGGGCCGATACCCCCTCCAGTGCTGTATGCCACGAACGAGTTGTGTTAAATAAATATACGTGTGCCTCAACCTCGGCGTCAAGTGTCTTCACCGGTACTTCATTTGCATAGACCACAATACATGCAGTCATAATACAAACAAAAGAACATAACTCTGATAATGTGTACTGTCCTTGAAGTTGATTGGTCCACACCCGAGACAGCTTTCCTTAGAGCCTAGTCTCACATGGGTTGGACCAGATGACGCCAAAAGGCACACAACTCAAAGACAATGCACCATCAGAGTATGAGAGCTCGGGGCAAGCATGTACACTATGGGAACCTCATTTGCCAGTAAAAATATAATTGGTTTTTTACCCTTCTATCTGGCAACAAAACTGTTTTGTTGCCAGATAGAAGGGTAAAAAACCAATTATCATATTTTTACTGGCAAATGAGGTTCCCATAGATTAATACCGTGTTATTATGGTTTTAATTTTCATAGGCTCAACTGTAATGGCCCGTGGGAGGTTGCATTTGAATACAAACCGGCACCGCTGTCTAATTGAGTTGGACACGGCTGCTCCAAACGCGTGACGTCGATTCTAAACGTGGAAGGAAAAATCGGAGGATCCGGGGAAAAATCCACACGAACACGGGGAGAGAGAGACACCGCAACCTCCAAATATACAGCAGGCGTCAGGGTCGGGATCGAACCCGCGACCTCCTGTAGACCGGGCAAGGTAGTTAACATCTCATAGCCACCGTGGTGCCCCCAGATTCAGGTCGCCAAGCAGCGTTAGCTTGGGACGGACGGAACAAGTGGCTCCCAAGTGGCGGTCGCGCGGAACTTGTTGCAGTCAAAAGTAAAATAAAAAAAGTCAAAAGTAAAATAAAAATAAAATAGATTTTTCACGCAACGCACCGTAGCCGTTACCTCCCGTGTCGCACAACTGTGAACTTCAAGAAGAGCGCGGCTCTATGGAAATCAGCTTAATCGTTTATAATAGAAACATTGCACAGCGCTGGAAGAGTTGTCAATTTAGAAAAAACAAAAACACTCTTTTGGTGTTCGTTCGGTCGTCCGCGTGAAGTTGTTGAGGGTCGACGGCCACAGCCGGTTCAGAAAGGTTGGAAAAACCACTGGGGTCAAACCGAACCCCCGACGCGCCCTCTCTTGAAGCTCATAACTCCTCGACATTTATTTACGATCACTCCCCTATGGCCCTGGAGGGGAGGGGAAACCCACGGAGCCGCGTGGCTCGCAGCGTGGGGAGACGGATTTCACGCCGTGCTGGAACGGCCCTCGGCCATTCGTGGGTGGCCGTGCCCGGTCACGGAGACGCGGTGTCAGCGTCACCCGTGGCCCTCAGGCGTCCAGGCTGAGCGTGCGGCGACGTATCTGTGGGTGTCGTCTGTGGGTGTCTGTGGGTGTCTGTCTGTATGTGTTTGTGGGTGTCATATGTATGTGTCTGTGTGTTTGTGGATGTCTGTATGATCTATGTGTGTCTGTGTGTGTCTGTGTGTGTCCCAATCGGTGATGGGGCAGTTGTGGAGAGAGTGGAGAGTTTCCCATACCTGGGTAGTGTGCTTATGACCGGCTCCAGTTTAACAGCAGAGGTCTCACTCCGAATCAGTCGAGCGGCAATATTGTTTCATCGATTGCGTAACGCTGTGTGGAAGCTACCTGGTCTGTCGCTCCGCATGAAGCTTCAGGTCTTCTCGGCCACAGTCATTCCCTCCCTTCTCTACGCTTGCGAAACGTGGACCCCCCTAATGGAGCATCTTCGCCGGTTAAAACATTTAGGCTGGCCTGCCTACGATCCATCCTGGGTTTAACCAGGCTGGATTGTGTGAAGAGCTCACAAATCCTTGAAAGATCTGGTCAAAGCCCCATCGGTGAGCTCCTCCGGCAGGCAAGGCTGCGTTGGCTGGGTCATGTAGCCCGCATGCTCAGCCACCGCATGCCTAAACAGCTTTTGTTCGGCCGGATCGTGGGGGCTAAACGGACGCGGCACAGGCTAGAGAAGAGATGTAGTGATGTGGTACAAGAGGACGTGGAGCTAGGTGGACTTGCCGATGACCGGTACCAGCGGTGTCAAGATTGGCCTCTGTGTAGGAGGCTCGTGAAGGACGCTACTGGGCAGTTGGAGGCAGTCGCCCTCCAACAACAACGGAGGGTGGAGGAGCTACGCTCACAACAACGAGCGGAGCGCCGGGTGGCTAAAGCACAGCAAGTTGGCACAGTAGGGGGCACAGGTGGTGCATCAGCCAGTCATCTCGGTCATCTCAGTCAGTCGACCCGTGGCACCTGGGTCTGTCCCGTGACCTCCTGCCAGCGGGCGTTCGACACTTTACGTGGCCTCAAGGTGCACATTTCCTGGCACAAGCGTCGTGGTGACGTCACCGCCACTTAGTGACGATTGTTGTTGTCTGTATAATATATGTGTCTGTATGTGTCTATATGATCTGTGTGTGTGTCTGTATGATCTGTGCATGTCTGTGTGTGTCTATGTGATCTGTGTGTGTCTGTGCATGTCTGTGTGTGTCTATGTGATCTGTGTGTGTCTGTGTGTGTCTGTGTGTGCCATCTTTATGTGTCTGTGCGTGTCTGTGTGTGTCTATGTGATCTGTGTGTGTCTGTGTGTGTCTGTGTGTGTCTGTGTGTGTCTGTGTGTGTCATCTTTATGTGTCTGTGCGTGTCTGTGTGTGTCTATGTGATCTGTGTGTGTCTGTGTGTGTCATCTTCTTAAAGTCTTAAAGTCTTAAAGTCACTTTATTGTCAAGTGTGTTACATGCATGACATACAACACAGATGAAATTACAGTCCTCTCTCTTGGTCCCACGGTGCAACCAAGCAATTAAAAAAATAATCACAATTAACAGACATATCTGTGCGTGTCTGTGTGTGTATGTGATCTGTGTGTGTCTGTGTGTGTCATCTCTATGTGATCTGTGTGTGTGTCTGTGTCTATCTGTGTGTGTCTGTGTGTGTCTGTGCGTGTCTGTATGATCTGTGTGTCTGTGTGTGTGTCTGTGTCTGTCTATGTGATCTGTGCGTGTCTGTGTGTGTCTATGTGATCTGTGTGTGTCTGTGTGTGTCATCTCTATGTGATCTGTGTGTGTGTGTCTGTGTGTGTGTCTATGTGATCTGTGTATGTCTGTGTGTGTCATCTCTATGTGTCTGTGTGTGTCTATGTGATCTGTGTGTGCGCCCGCGGGTGGGCAGGAGGGAGGAGTTTGTGCAGTGGGTGGAGACGCTGCCGGACACGCAGGTGCCCTCGTGGCTCGGACTCCCCGACAACGCCGAGATCGTTCTGCTCACCACGCAGGGTGAGCGCTCACCCTGACGTCGCTCACCATGATCCCCGCTCACAAGCCATTTGTGTACGCACACGCTTGCGTTCCAAACGCGTGTACACACCTGCTCGTACACGCGCATACACACGTGCACACACCTGCACGTACACGCGCACGCATACACACACGTGTACACACACACACGTGTACACGCGCACACACACATGTACACGCGCACACACACGTGTACACGCGCACACACACATGTACACACACACATGTGTACACACACACACGTGTACACACACACACGTGTACACGCGCACACACACGTGTACACACACACATACGTGTACACGCCCGCGCGTGCGTGGCACAACAGGAGCCGCCATGCTGAGCAAGCTGCTCAAGATGCAGGCGCTGGAGGACGAGGAGGACGTGGCGGTGCGCGACGCCCAGCGCCTCGCCCGCCCGGGCCTCGGGGCCGCGGCGCCCGGCGGCCGCGCGGGCGGCGAGGAGGAGGAGGAGGACCGGGAGGAGGGTCGGGGGTCGGCCTCCGCGGGGCCCGGCGCGGACGGCCGCCCCGCGTGGATGCGCTCGCTGCACTCCACGGCGAGCGGCTGGCTCGAGCTGGTGCCCAGCAGCCTGGCTCACCTCAAACGCACCGTCGACAACATCAAGGTGCGTCGTCTCCGTCGTCTCTGTCGTCTCCGTCGTCTCCGTCGTCTCTGTCGTCTCCGTCGTCTCTGTCGTCTCCGTCGTCTCCGTCGTCTCTGTCGTCTCCGTCGTCTCTGTCGTCTCCGTCGTCTCTGTCGTCTCCGTCGTCTCTGTCGTCTCCGTCATCTCTGTCGTCTCTGTCGTCGCTGTCGTCTCTGTCGTCGCGGAGAGCGGGGGCGTCACGGTTAGACCCCGCGCTGCTGCTGCTACGAACCCGGTGACATGAGTCTGATTCCCGGCCACGGTTCATATAAGTGGCGTGTGATATCACCCCGGGCCTCCCCTAGGTCGACTCAGCCTTAAATGAGCACCAGGTGTGGTGTGTAAACATCAATGCCGGTGCGGTTACAAAGTCGGCCAAGCGAGGTTTTTCTTCTGGCCACACCATGCCCTTGCGTGCCGTGCGTTCTGCTCGCCAACAGCGCTCGCCCCAATGGTCTCTGTAGGCTACACGGTGGTGTGGGGGGATCTTCGTGTGTGTGTGATGTGTGTGTGATGTGTGTGTGTGATGTGTGTGTGTGTGATGTGTGTGTGATATGTGTGTGATGTGTGGGTGATGTGTTTGTGGTGTGTGTGTGATGTGTGTGTGATGTGTGTGTGTGTGATGTGTGTGTGTGTGTGATGTGTGTGATGTGTGTGTGTGTGATTTGTGTGTGGGTGATGTGTGCGGGTGATGTGTGCGTGTGATGTGTGCGTGTGATGTGTGCGTGTGATGTGTGCGTGTGGTGTGTTTGTGATGTGTGCGTGTGATGCGTGCATGTGATGTGTGTGCGTGTGATGTGTGTGTGATGTGTGCGTGTGATGTGTGCGTGTGATGTGTGCGTGTGGTATGTCCGTGTGATGTGTGTGCGTGTGATGTGTGTGCGTGTGATGCGTGCGTGTGATGTGCGCGTGCAGGACCCGCTGTTCCGTTTCTTCGAGCGGGAGATCAAGGTGGGCTCCACGCTGCTGCACGACGTGCGCTCGGACCTGGGCGACGTCGTGGCCGTGTGCGAGGGCCGCCGCAAGCAGACCAACTACCTGCGCAACATCATCAGCCAGCTCGCCAAGGGTGCGCTCGCTTGCACTTGCTCGCTCACTCACCCACACACTCGCTCGCTCACTCACCCACACACTCGCTCGCTCACTCACTCACTCACACACTTGCTCACTAACCGCACTTGACCCAACCGTCTGTGAAGGCTATATGAGTGGGGGGGGGGATCTTTGTCTTTGTGCAGGCATCCTGCCGCGCAGCTGGGCGCGCTACACCACGCCGGGCAGCATGACTGTCATGCAGTGGGTGGCCGACTTCAGTGAGCGCATCCAGCAGCTGCAGAGAATCTCCCACGCGGCCTCGCAGGGCGGCGCCAAGGAGTTGAAGGTGCGGTGCGCGCACACGTACACGTACACACACAGACACTGACACACACACAGACACCGACATACGCACACACACACCGATACACGCACAGACACCGATACACACACACACACCGACACACGCACACACACCGACACACACACACCGACATACACCCACACAGACACACACCGATACACACACTGACACACACACACACCGATACACGCACAGACACCGACACACGCACACACACACAGACCGACACACAGACACACACAGACACACACGGCCGCCATCCCCCGCCACCGTGGCCGATTCCTTCTACACCCCCCCGCCCTCCCCACCGTGCGCCGCCGTCAGAGCCTGCACGTGTGGCTGGGGGGGCTGTTTGTGCCGGAGGCGTACATCACGGCGACGCGGCAGTACGTGGCGCAGGCCAACAGCTGGTCCCTGGAGGAGCTGAGCCTGCAGGTGACGGTGAGCGGAGCCAGCGGAGGAGCCCAGGGGCTGGACGCGTGCAGCTTCGGAGTGACGGGTGAGTGTACGGCGGGAGGGACAACTCGTCCGCGTGACGAGAGGGGGAGGTGGGGGGGGGTGCTGGGTTGGGTGTGCGGCTCGTTTCCACTCAGGGCCGGTGGGAGAGTTTGTTGAGTTTGTGGCCCCGGATGGGTTCAGTGTGGGGCGGCGTGAAGTCACAGGTTCTGCCCCGGGCTAGACATGACACATACATCACGTCTGTTAAATCAAACCGTTCGAAAGGAGAGTTGTCAATACAACTAAGAAATGAATGTTGACTTCGAAGTACTACACCACAATATCTATGACGTAAATATTGTGTCTCTTGAATGAAACTGTTAATGAGGAAAATGTCAATCCAACTGAAAAAAAAATTGGTAAATCAACCAAAAGGCTTTTTCAAGCGATGGTTCCATAAACACGCAGAGATTAACGTAACCAATCAGCGGTGAGAGTGCATTGAGAGCGCTGGATTGTTTGAGGAGTTTACAAATCCTTGAAAGATCTGGACACATTCCCATGAGCAGTGGCGGGCCGTGTATTTTACACCGAGGCCTTCAGTGCCATCCTCCCGCAATTAAACCGCCTTCGAATAACCTCACCATGATACTAGGGCTATAGGCTGTTGTCATTCGACGTAACCACACCATATTCACAGTGACAGTAACCTTTATCGAGTGGAATGAAGTGATTTAACATAAGGCTCAACACCTATGAGCGTTACCATACACTAATTGCAGAGGTCATGAATACATGGTGACTGAAACCATCAAGGATGTACCACTATTACACAGTATGACAGGATGCTGCATCACAAATAGACATCGCATAGCCCAAATCAATGTCATTACCAAAGAAACAAGAACAACCAGTCACATTTACTCATACCATCACCAAGCAAGCAAAAATGCCGTAAAACAAATGACACAATCCAGATTCAACAGGCTTTTTCCCACAGAAAACAAAACATCTAAAGCACTACATCTAAAAATCTGAACGTCACGAAATAAAGTTTAAATGCATCCTAGATGATGATACGTTACGTGCTAGCGAGTTTTACTTCAGTTAGCTAAGTGGCCCTCTGATCACGCCCCACGAACAAGGCTAACGTAGGCGGCAAGGCCAGCTAGAAGGCTCCGGCGTGTCAAAGAACACGTCCAACATGGCAAACTCGACATCTGATTGGTTAAAGAATATGACAATCACTCTTCAACAGCAGAGGGGATTCACTCGACATTCTGAAGGCCTCAGGGTCGATTTTTCACCCGGAGAGGCGGGGACAGCACAGGTGGAAAATCCGATTGAATAAATGCTCAAATTTATTAGCGGCACTGGAAGCAGCGCAACCGAGGGAGAGAGTAGCAATGAAATGACGTTTATAGACCGATGGGAACCAACTTTATAAAATACATATAGCATTAATGAAAATGAAAAAAAATTTCTGATTCTGACAATCTCTAGGCCAGCAGAAAAGGCCTTGCTGGCCCTAACAAGCCCGCGAGTGAGAGCTCCTCTTGCAGGCAAGGCGGCGATGATGTTGGCGGGTTCGTGTAGCCCGCATGCAGAGCCACCGCATGCCCAAGCATCTTCGGTTTGGCTGGATAGAGGGGCGCTAAAGAGATGGACTGATGCGGTACAGGAGGATGTGGAGCTGAGTGGACTTGATGAAGATTGGTACCAGCGGTGTCAAGATCGGCCTCTATGGAGGAGGCTCATGAAGAACGCTATTGGGAAGTTGGAGGCAGTCGCCCTCCAACAATAACGGAGAGTGGAGGAGCGACGCTCACAACGAGCAGAGCACCGGGCAGATAAAATACAAGCCGGCATAGTAGGAGGCACAGATAGTGCATCAGGCATTCATCTCAATCAGTCAACCCAACGGTACCTGCGTCTGTCCCGTGGCCTCCTGCCAGCGGGCCTTCGACACTTCACATGGCTTCAAGGTGCACCGAGGCCGACACAAGCGTCTCCTACTATGCCGTCACATAGTGCCAAACGGCGGTTGTTGTTGTTGTGAGGGGTGGTGTGTGACGGATGGTGTGTGGTGGGTGGTGTGCAGGCCTGAAGCTACAGGGCGCCACGTGCTCTGACAACAAGCTGTCTCTGTCGCACACCATCTCCACCGAGCTGCCCCTCACTGCACTGCACTGGGCCAAGCTCACGGATGTGGAGAAACTGACGACCACGGTGAGTGCCACCCCTACACTGCTCACACGCACTCACACACACACGCAGCTCACACACTCGCACACACACACAGACTCACACACACATGCCGCTCACAGACTCGCACACGCTGCTCGCACACACACACTCACACACACACACACTCACGCACACACTCACACACACACGCACTCACACACACACTCACACACTCACACACACTCACACAGTAGTCGTGTGCTTGTACGTACATGCGGGTGGGTGTATGGGGAGTAATGGAGCGGTGGTTGGCGCACTGCTTCGCGAACCCAGTGACCCGAGTCTTAAATGAGTACCTGGTGGGTGCGGTGTGTAGAAACATCACCACTGGAGGGACAAAGGCGGTCGGGCGTGGTTCTGGCCACCCACCCACCCACTCGTGTACTATGCTGGCCTTCATAGGTGCTCGCTAACAGCACTTGCGCCAACAGTCTGTTAAGGCTACACGGGGGATCTTTGTGTTTTGTGTGCAAGCGATGTAGCGGTGTGTGTGAGTATGTGAGTGGCATGTGTGAGTGGTGTGTGTGTGTGAGCGGCATATGTGAGTGTGCGCAAGCGGTGTGCGTGAGCGGCGTGTGTTAATGTGTGCAAGTGGCATGTGTGAGTCTGCGAGTGTAAGTGTGTGCGAGCGGTGAGTGTGAGTGAGCGGCGTGTGGGAGTCTGTGTGTGCGAGTCTGTGTGTGTGGGGTGTTTGAGCGGTGTGTGTGAGTCTGTGTGCGAGTGTGTGTGTGTGTGCAAGCGGCGTGTGTGTGAGTGAGTGTGTGAGTGAGTGCATGTGAGCGGTGTAGCGGTGGCACTCACCGTGGTCGTCAGTTTTTTCTCCACGTCCGTGAGCTTGGCCCAGTGCAGTACAGTGAGGGGCAGCTCGTTTTGCCCCCGGGCCTCCGAAAACCGCCCTGGCGTTCCTCTTTGTTGGTCACTTAGACATCGACGCATCTCCACCAAATTGTCCGACGAAAAGAAACATTTCTCAGCACGGGAATGGAACCGCTAAGACTCGCCGATTGCGTCGCCAGACAGATAGGGGCAGTGCGCGGGATTGATAAGACGCATCCCTCCCTCCAGGTGACGCTGCCCGTGTACCTGAACTTCACACGCGCCGACCTCATCTTCACGGTGGACCTCAAGATCTCGGGGCACGAGGACGCGCGGCGATTCTACGAGCGCGGAGTCGCCCTGCTGTGCGCCGAGTGACGGGCCGGAGATCGCGTCGTGCCCACACACACACACGCGTGTACACACACACGCGTGTGCACACAAGCGCACACGCGAGTACACACACGTGCACACAACCGCGCCCGCGAGCACACACGCACACACGTACGCAGGGACAGAGAGGCTCGCACACAAACCTACGGACGCACACACAGAGCAGACGCACGCACGCACAGAGCAGATGCACGCACGCACACACAGAGCGGACGCACGCACACACAGGTGCATCTGTGTAGAAAGTCACACCGCCTGCAGCGGCATGCACCTGCGATGCTCCGACACGCGCACCACGGGACACGCATGGGCCTAACCGCGTGAGCAGGAACGGAACGTAGGCGCACGAACCCACCTGTACAGACGTATCACGCAGGGGTACCTGCACAGGTGTAACATGCAAAGGTGTATCTGCACAGGTGTGCCTGCATGCATGGACATCTCCCTGTCCAGACGCACTTCTCAGGCCAACCTTGTGTCTGCACACAGCCGCAGACAACGACTACAAACTCCCGGCACGGGGGACCCCGAGTGGTTTGACTCCCGACAAGTTATTTATGTATTTATATTTATTTGCACGTATTTTATTTCGTAGCGATTGCTTTACTAGCCTATTTATTAACTCGGCCTCGGCGATGCTGGGATTTTTCTCCTCGTAATGTGAACGCCGAGTCGGTAGATTTTAAACGAAGGCGAAGGGTGTCCAAAATAAAGAGAACCTTCGGAGTAATTTCCATTTCAATTGCGATGAAGGTAACGTGCTAAATGTTTCACGTGACCGGAGACACGTTTTTTTTTGCTATATTGTAAACACTTATACTCCATATGCGTTGCTTAGGAGGGTGCCTTTAGCCTGGCTCCATGAGACGCAGGCATTGGCAACTGCATGTTAAGCATCGTAGCAGTTGCCAAGAGGAACTATTGAGACCGCAGGGACCGTGAGAATGACGAGAGGTCGCATGGCTCGCGTGCTGATGCTCGGGTCCCCGCGAGTCAGACAAAGGCACTGCGAGGGTTATTTAAGTCAAGGTTAGGTGTCGACTCGAATCAGAATCTTTATTATGTATCCTGGAGAAATCCGATGGGCCATGAAGCTCCCTTCCACAGATTAATCAGCACTGGGGGGGGGGGGGGGGGGGGGGGGGCAGCCCCGAAGCATTGGTGGGGATTTCACCATCATCCACCAGTGGTCCGACATCGGAGACCGATTTTATCTACCCCAGAGATGATGGGGTGGGGGGGGGGGGAAGCTGAGATGACACGTGACCGGGATTTGAGTTATAACCACAGCGCCGCACGGATTGCTTCGACAGAACCCCTCAGCAGTACAGCGACAACTTCAAAACGCCCAACAGTATCACTGCTTGATGTATCGCTCATGGCAATTCACGCGTTCTGCTCGTAATCACTGCGTCATCCTGTCAACGTGATGTTTGAAAATCCTCTGCTTTGTTCGGTGCGCGTTCCGTGAAAACAAGTTCAATACCCCCACAAGCTCAGGCGAGCTTGCGGTGACACTCCGTTGCCAGCTCTGAGCCAGTGGTGTAAATTCCACGTTCCTATGGCAGGAGCTTCCCATTCCTTAAAATGACCACTGTTTACTTCCCAGTAAGTGGTACACATGTAATCAACCCCAGAGGAATGACGATGAAGATGATGATGGGCCGAGTGAGCCCTGGACTGGGAATTGTGACCTTGAGCTTGAGTCAAGTGCTTTGACCACAGGAGCCACGGGGTGCTGAGTGTAGTGATGGGTAGTGAGTAGTCAGGCGGTCGGTGGGTTGTGCGTTTAGGCAGACTGGGCTTATCGATGTTGTCATTGTTGTTGTTGTTTACAAAGCCGCTGTGTTTAGACTCCCGTGACGATTAAAGTTACCCACGCCAGGCTTTTGAGAATAGGGTCCTCAAGTGCAGCAGACTTCTGCTGCGGCGCGTGTCAGAACAAGAGCCAGGGTCAGTATCCCCATGGTCGGTAGAGATGTGGAACTGGATTCCACATTCACGTGGCAGGGCCCAGTGTTTCCTTAAGACAACGGCAATCGGTGTGGACTTTCCCAGCACCGAGTGGTACAGCCTCATGAGATGATTACTTTACGGACCAGAGGGTCGATGATGACTTTGTGATGAAGCGTTAACGACTGTGGCTATTTATCGATAGTGGTAAAGAATTGACTCCGACGGGAGTGATTTGAAGGGGTCTATTGGCGCAACGCAATACGTTGAGATTTGGCGTCAAAGCACTCCACAAAGTGTAGGGGAAGTGCTTTTGAGCAAATGTGAACAAATGTTTTATGGTGGTTTTATTTCCGTGTTGGGAGTGACTTGAGAGTATAAAGGCGCAAGGAAAGGCATTAAATCCATTTTGGTCAAGGTGAAATCGAAAGCAATAGCCAAGTTATTATGATGGTGGCAGTGGTGTGATGATGATTGCGGGTTTGATGGACGATGATTTGACAATGTCGGTGCCGATTTGAGGATGGCTGTCGTGGTGGTGATGATGACACGGAGTGAAACGCTCAGGAATGGAACGCGCTGTGCTGAGGTTCTCTCATTAAAAGTCTGGCAAAATCTCCGCTTGTGTTTTAACTCGATGCAACATTGAAGCGCAGTGTTCGAGCAAAATCCCTGCCCTGTGTGACACGTTTGCTAACTCTTTAGCAATTTTTTTTAAAGTTAATGTGACATTAACTTGCATAAAATGGTTTTCATTTAGAAAACGACATTTTAAAGAGATTTTTTAAACGTAAAATTGCCTTTATATTTTGACACAACATGCAATGAAATTGTGATAAATCTAAAGCTCAAAACACGACTCGCTGCACCGTCACCTGAAGCGCCCTATTGTTGGGGCAGTTGTCCCGTGTGCACTGTGGGGCCCATCTCTGTGTGATCAAACCAACCCCAGCTCCCGCGTGATGGGATTAGAGATGGAAACGTGACAGATTGTTGGGGCGAACGCTGGGGGTGGTCGCCGACACTTTTGTCTCTCCAGCGTAGCAAAAAACACGTTATGGCCGTCTCACCCTCAGTGGGGCACAGGGGCAGCTCTAATATATCTCTCGCCACTGATGTTAGCCGTGACAGGGAATTGAACCAAGGTCGCAAGGTTCACAGCTCGTGAGCTGACCACTGCACCACCACTCCCCTCATTGTGCATATGCACAAAAGACATAAACGGAATGCTCAGGGAACGACTCATGGCCGCATATCTTTACCCAGACCTGTTCACCATGATGTAGATTGTCAATGATTGTGGACAGGGGATCAGGGTCCCCAACGACATAACGACTCAAAGCCATTGTCCTCTTGGTGTTCTGATTCAGACTTGAGGTTGGGTCCTGTTGCAATGCACACATGCGTGCCCACTTGGTGAATATTAGCAAACGACAGAAATGAGTACATGGTACAATGTGTGGGCGTGTGATTAAAACCACTGGGACGGCAAGTGGCCAGACACTTGTGGCCACAGCAAACCTCGTCAGTGCTGTGCCGGCCTTAATCAATGACCCCAGACACACAGATACACACCCACACAGAGACACGTTCGAGACACACAACCCACACACAGGCTCACGAGTTTGCACTGTAAAATGTTTAATTTCCCACTGCCGAGCGCTATTATATAATTACGTATTAGTCGACGCATCCGAATCCGAGACTCGGCGTAAAAGTCACTTCTTGTTTTGTTTTTTTAATAAAAAAATAAACACATTTTTTTTGCTTTTCCTCTCTCTCTCTCTACGCCTTAACAGAGTTCCAAACGTCTGATCGGACAAAGTCAAACCTAGAACTCGCGTCCGACTCGCCGTAGTCGTCCCAATATTTCACAAATTTACAAATAAAATTTAAAAAAATGTAACCGTGCAGAGGCCAAAATGACCACAACACTCTCAAAACGGTGGGCGGGCAAGTCGATGCAACCCACAAGTTAAACACGCAAAACTATAATCTGTAATTACCTCAACAGGGAATCACAACCCCCTCTTACTCCCGGTAAGTGGGCGATCTGAGTATCCCTAATCAGGGACAAGGTTATCTTCACCCCTCACATTTGACTGTTGTCTAAAAACGTTTTAATTGATTCCAAAAGCAATGAAAATGGGGGGGGGGGGGGGGCGTGAGCAGCTTGCATCAGTGAGGGTAACAGCAGCTACCAATGAACACAGATCACAGGACAAAGCCTACACACGCATCTGAGGTCAAAATGTTACTTTATGCCGAAATTAGATTACTTTAAGAATACCAAACAGAGGATTGTGTTACTTGTAAAAATAATTGGTAATTGGAGGCAGATTCGTTTGTCGAAGTCGCCCTCCCAATACTGAAAGACCATGGTACTGTTACAATGTTGTATGTTATAAAATAACGTTCTTTCATCAAGACAAGTCGAAGTCCACCAGTTAATTTTCAAAGTGGGGGCCTGCATTGGGGTGTCCCAATTCTTTTTGCACGTTGCAGAGGAGACTGGGGAGTACCTGGTGAAAATCCACGCATGAAGGGAACGACGCATCGAAAGTTATTACTCTTTGTATGGATTCCTGCAGTCACAAAAGCTTCAAATCAAGACATCGAAAGCTCTGCACCCAAACAGGTCAACTTGCTGTGCTGCCAGCTGCTTGCCCACCCCACACAACATTCTGACAGCACACACAGCGATGCACACACAGCGATGCACACACAGCGATGCACACGCAGCGATGCACACACAGCGATGCACACACAGCGATGCACACGCAGCGATGCACACACAGCGATGCACACACAGCGATGCCCGCACGACGTGCTCGCACCGACCTGTGTACTTGCCCCGTTTTAAAACAACAAAATAAAGTGAGGTTTCATTACTCCACAGCGCCTCATCCAACCTGCAATCCACGACAGGAAATATATTTGCGAGTACACACACACGGGGGGGGGGGTTAAATTAGATCTGGCCCATCAGCCCATAATGCGCTTTCCTCCAAATCAACATTTCCCAGCAGCATCTGCATATTAACCGATTCTCGCGCTATCTGTAAATGACGAAACTTTTTAGGTAGAACATTGCATGTGGGCTGAAAGAACACGGAACAATTCATGATAATACACGCAATGTGGGGATTTCTTAAAATAGCGAAGGGCACAATTGTGGTCATTAGACTCCCCCCATCATGCCGTACATGTTGGGTGACATCACCACACTGGGAACTTGTTTTTTTTCTTCAGACAACCAACTCAAGAATCAAACTTGCGAGCCAAATGATAGAACCCTCGCATTGGTTTCATCGCTGCGCGTGTTGGTTCCATAGCGAGGAGGGGGATTTGCGTTTAACTCCCAAGCCCCACGAGTGAGGTCCAAATCAAAGGGTCTCTCTCTCGGTGGGCCCCTATCTGGTGATGAAGATCGTTGTATCGACCTAGTTCTTAGACATGTACATAACTACCTATACCTACTTAATATTACAATAAAACATTATTTGGTGCTGCTGCTGCTGCTGTTGGCAGTGGTACACAAGCAATTGACAATAACATCACATTGGTTCAAAGCACTGCCTTGACAGGAAAATAATGGCCCTTCTTTATAGCACAAAAAAACATGCCATGAAGGACCAGTGTCCGAAACGTCACCTATCATATATATAAGGCAGTGTTATTGATGAATGTGTTGAGCTTTTTAAAATTACATTACATTATGCCGAAGCAATTTAAGTCCCTTTTTAGCATTAAATATATAGTGTAAAGGAGTACAGTGCAGACATTGCAACAATAAATGTGATGTACCAGGTAGGCAAGATGGAACTGAACAGGTGTAATTTGATTTAGCTCATCATTAACTTAAAAATGCATACACAGGCATCTGAGATCAATATGTAGTGATCATTCATGGTGATGCCACCACTTCCTGCCTTCTGCCAGATCCTTCACCTGCAGCAGTCAACACCAGAACTCCCAACGATAGCTCTTACACCGCCATCACCAGCACCCTCTGGCTCGAAGTCTTCCCCTTGGGCTACACACCTCTGGGTGCCCCTCCCTAGGTGAATAATAGATGGACAGAGCAGAGATCTGTCACAACACAACTCAGCAGCTTACAGCCACGGGCCGCAAACAAAGATAATTCCGCCATCGGCAGGCTCTTCTCAACTAAATTTCGATTTAAAGCTTTCGTGACTGCAGGGATTCATCTTCTTGGTTCTTTCGGTAAAGTCACGTAGAAGGGAAGTAATAAAATAATAAAAATAAAACATAATACGTGACTTTACCGAAAGAACCAAGATGAATCCCTGCAGTCACGAAAGCTTTAAATCGAAATATAATAAAACAATTCTCACGACGTTTCGGCCACAACGCAAGCAGCCGTCCTCAGGCGAAGAATGAAGCACCACCAAGCTTGGAGCGTATATTTAAGCTGGGTTAGAGGGGGGGAGGTGGGAAGAAGAGCGCCTAAACAAAATAATTTGCATATCAAGAGGAATTCAGCATATGGAAAATGCGTAGGAGGTGGGCGGGGGGGGGTTCCAAATCAACTATTAACATTCCTTTCCTTTGTTAATGCTACCCCCTCCCCCCCCCCCCCCCCCTTTGATGCTGCTAATCCTGCATAATGCACGGGCATAGTATTGATTTGGAACCCCCCCCCCCCCCGCCCACCTCCTACGCATTTTCCATATGCTGAATTCCTCTTGATATGCAAATTATTTTGTTTAGGCGCTCTTCTTCCCACCTCCCCCCCTCTAACCCAGCTTAAATATACGCTCCAAGCTTGGCGGTGCTTCATTCTTCGCCTGAGGACGGCTGCTTGCGTTGTGGTCGAAACGTCGTGAGAATTGTTTAATTATGTTTTATTTTTATTATTTTATTACTTCCCTTCTACGTGACTTTACCGAAAGAACCAAGAAGATCTTCTCAACTACTTTACCCGGTGTACAGAAATGCTACAAAAAAACTCATTGTGGTCATTTGCCATGTCAAAGCCATCGAATCATCACGAACATCATATCGGATCACACAATAGTCCACTGTTTACCCAGCAAAAGCCTCTTTTGGGATTCAATACACTTTCTTCTTTTGGCCAAATCTTTTTTTTATAAAAATGCACGTGCAAGTGAAACTGGAATGAACAAATGAAAGCCTTGCATATAACGGGGATGTTTAAATCATCTTTACAAACGAGCCAGTGACCCGCCCATTGTTCCACTGGCATATCCTGGCCACCTAACAACCGAGTTTGGCTTGAATATCAATGATCTCCAAGTGATCCACCAACCCCACCTCAACATTGCTAGATTATCGCCTCCGTTGACAATGTTGCCATCTGAAAATAGTTATCAAGTGTAGTTGGGTGTCATCGTAATCACTAGGTTTACAATTTCCTTATAAACATGAATCAGACTACCCACTTAGTAGACTTCCCAATACAGCTGTAGACATGTGAAGGTGATGTGTTGACCCACTCTACATGACAGTGTATGGAGTTCTGAAGCCCATGTCTTTTGTGGGAGTGTCTGAATTCAAGACGCGTCTCCCTCCACTTCCCTCGGTGACCAGGAATATTGCCTCCTCGCCTAAATAGCACAAATGGGAGTTGGAATAATTAGGTGAACGTCAACATTGTTCTCTGCTCAAACAAGCATGAGGCAGCACTCATCTCCATGGCTGTCCCCTGGCCAGTGCTGGAAATTCCACATTCTCATGACAAAAACCAACCTCTCCTGTGTATTAGACAACCCGTTGACTTCCCACAGTGGAAATCATGTCCTCAACCTCAACGTTATGACGATAATAATGGGCGGAGTCACTTCTCAATCAGGACTGACCCCCCCCCTCCCCCAGCGTTGGGAGCGTGTGTCTAGCACGCGACGAATGGCACCACCACCTGGCAAGATATTATTGCCATCCATTTCCATAAAACATGGACAGCGAGCGGCTCCCAAGAGCCACTCCTTCATTGTGTGGCTTCGCGCGAGTCCACGATTAAAGCACGGCACTGCACACCCCCCCCCCGCTACCCCACCCCAACTTTTGTCTTGACGAGAGCGCCACGACATCATTAAGGCACCGTTGCCGGGGGAACACGACGGCAGCAGCTGTGCCGATTGTTGGGGGTAAAGCGGTGGCCGTGTGCAGGGCCAAGGGATGCTCCGTCTCTGTGAACGGGGCAAGAAGCCATCGGGGGTTTTCAATCCCAGCCGGTGACGATCCTCGTCAGCCTGAGAATAAAGCATGCGCTGCTGGATCAGGCCAAAGGTAGAAGTGGAACGATGAAAGTTGCATCAGCAGGTTTCACCGAGCAAAGTAATAAAAATATGCTACTCGAGTCAAATTATCTCATAATATCCAGTTGTGACGAGGTCGTTAGAACTCGTTTCCATTGGCAGCCCTGAAAATCGGGTGTAAAAATACACACTTTCACTGTTGATTCAACCGTCAATCAGTATTGGAACTTTCAACCTTCCGAGTTACATTATCCACGGACAGTGCCACTAAAACCACAGCAAAATACAATTTAGATGTCACTCAATCTTAGCGTAGCTCCACTTTGAGGAGTACATGTTGCAGTTTTCCAAGCAATGTTCACTCTTAAGAACACATAGAAGTGCGCCATCTAGTATTCAGCCAAAGATCACTACTAAAGCAAATTTGAGTGCTCTGATCAACGTCTCCTGGCAATTAAACTTCAATTGCAAAACATGATTTAATTTCAATTGCAAACAATGAGCCAGTGCAGGTTGCCCAATGAGTTCAGCACACCTACATTTTACGAATGTTCTTGCCTGTCAAAACACAAGTTGTGCTTCTGGCAGCAAAGAGCTGCTGCTCACAGCATACCAGCACAATGGAGAGGTAATGAGCACTCCCTACACACACCGATCCACCCATGACATATGAATGGCACAAACGAGAACCGCTTGTACACACTACACCACACGTACGTAATTTTGGGCCGCACGATGCCACAGGTCAGCCCCGGTTGAGCAATGTGCTGGCAACACATGGGTAAGTATTTGAGACGAAGGGTCTACTCAAACGAGCAATGGGGCGGTGATCATCTGCTGGTGGTGTAAATTCAACATCCTCGTGGCAGGGCCAGTTGATCAACGGGACAACTACTGACGACTTCCCACAGGCTCACTCATGTTATTGACCCACCCCCCTCCCCCATGGACGATTGGCTTGGATGAACCCAGACTTCAATGTGCAGCTTTCCAAAAAAGCAGCACCGCCCAACTAGACCCGTGCTTGGAAACTTAGTTCCAGCACAAACCCGGATTCCAAATACGAATATAGTATGAAACAAAAATATGTAGTAAAAAATAGCAGCATTAAGAATGTTCTGGAAGGAGAGCGCAAGACACACTTTGACAAACTAAAAAAAAAACAATAATTTGTTTCATTCGTCATAATCAAGGACCAGAACAAACATGTCAGGAATATAACAAATGTGCAGTAAATAACTATACAGGAACGATGTGCTTATATGAAACGGAAGTTGGCAAGTGAGGGATGTGAATATCGCTTTAAACAGCTGTAAATCAGTGCTGGATCGATGTAACAAAGTGCCTAAAGAAGTGGGGTTTGTGGATCACATACAGATCATCGTGAGCTTGGAGATTCCTTCACCTGCTGGGCCACTAGATGGCAGGTGACGGTACAGAAAGTGAGCTCATGAAACATTTTCGCAGAACTTTCAGCGTAATCTGCTTGCAAGATTTCGTCTCTAGGTAATCTGGCTTTCATCTCAACATGCAAAGCAAAATGAATGTGGCAAACATCTCGATGTAGAAACATAAAAAAAAAGTGTCTTGGGACTCAGTGAGGCTTTTGCTGGTTAAATAAAGAACTATTTTTATTTTTGTTATTTCAAACCGAATGCTCGTCCTTGGCGCGTTTGACGCACTCATCTCGGTCTGCTCAGCCGCAACAGAGTTTCCCCTTGCGGAGACGAACACGCACACCTGGGGTCTGAAAAGCAGCCTCCCAGAGGTAAATTCCCACAGAAGCGCAGCCGTGAGTCCTTGCAACTTCAGGGAGAGAACCGACACCTGCGAGCATGGCGACTGCTGCTATGGCAAAACCCAGCGCTGGCCAGCCGGCGTTTCTGACAAAGAGGGGTAGCTTCCAAAAAAATCAACGCCTCGCAAACGAACAAAACACATACATCGACTGTACAAATCAAATAACATTTTAAACAGGTACCATTCTATGTTCATTATGTCACGTTCCAAAACAACAAGGACAGCAAATAATTTGAAGGTCGAAGCTAAAGCCCTGGGAGTGGAGTCAAACATTGACATTTCCCTTCAGGTGTGTTGGTACTAAACTTAGCATATTGTCTGTGGGATGCATGGATGCCTGGTGAATTCATAAATGGAAGTTATTATTTGGTCGCGAAGGCATCCCACCTGCTCAAACAAGCACGCTGCAGTGCGATGGCTATTCCTCATTTCCAGACAGGAGTCATTCACCTGGTAGGATGATCACTGTTGACTTCCCACTGATGCTGCTTATGTTATTGAGCTTCAAAGGGCCGAATCAACTCTCAAGGAACTTTTTGGTAGAGTCAAGCAGTCTAACCAAAGCACGATTGTGGATGGCGAGATGCTAGAAGAAGCCAAGCACCACTGCGTACAACCAGGTCACACATTCAAAATTACATTCAGGACTCGACTTGGTCCTTCGTAAAAATGACGACCAATTTGATAGAAGCCACCAGTGATTGTCCTACGGAAAGTGGTCTCTGTCAAAGGAATGCAGCATTTCTACCAATGGCTGAGGGTTTTCAAGAGAAATGATTATTTCCAAATGCTAAACATGGAGCTGGTTGGAAATGTTTAACTTTTGAGTCACCCAACAGCAACAAATATCAATTCTGCCCTCACAAGTTAGAAATCAGAAGTGGGGTTAGGGGTTGTATAATGTACTTCCTGGCCCCGCAAAGTTAGCACCACACTCATGAGCCTAGTGTAATGCATGGGTCAGATGAGGCCACAAGAACAAGATTGAAAATCACTGCACCAACTCCACACACACACCGACGTCCTACGCTAAAGCATTTGGCGATAGAAGCTGGGATCCAGCTCAATATTGCTGACAAAGCCATCATGTCGTCACGTATTGCGGGTAATAAATAAGACTGATGTTTGCATCATCGCTGAAATAAAATAACATTGAAGTCCACCGATGAAAAGGTCTTCCAGATAAACTTTTGTTTTTATAGAGGCATGTGTTTAACCGAAGCAAACTATGCTCGTGGATGTGTCTTGGTTTATAACGTCATGCAACCCCGTCGTATTAATCCATTGGGCAGCAGTGCCAATGGCTCAGGCAAAACCAAAACCGGCTCGGGATTTGCATTGTTGAAACAAGTGCCACTGGGAAACACTGGTTCAGAAAGGCATTTGGTTTGGTAGCCAAAGCTGAGGTGTCGTCACAGCCAATACCAGTATTACCAGACCTTACCATCGCTTCCCCTGTCTGCCAGATACCACAGCTGTTGTGCAGCAATCAACCAACAACCGAGTCAACCTACAAATTTTGTATCCCAACATTTGGCTTCAGAGCTTTCCCCTTGGTCACCAACATCTGGGTACCACTCCAATGTCTGTCTCAATGATGCCTGTCTTAATAACCTGCTCTCCATCCGGAGTTTTTTTCATATATACATAAAAACAACTTAGTGAGTCGACTTCAATGTTACCTAAATTCAGCAGATAACTCAACTTTAATTATTTAACATCACGGGGGTTGCCTTCAAACAAACCAATCTGATGTGGACAATGACAGTAGGCAAGATGTAGGGAAGAGGCTTACAACTAGGGCTCTATCTAAAGATGAACTATGATTCTCACGAATATTTCTCAGATATCTCCTGCACTGGGATGCGTGGCCAATTAATAATTTAGCAATGTTTTTCATATTGGAGGATATCAGACCACCCATAAAAGAAAGCTAAACTATTTTTTTTTATTTTACCATGTAAGGCCCACTGAGATATATAGCTCTTTTTCAGAAGTGACCTGGCCACAAATGATAGCTCAATGAAGAGGCTTATCACATGGAAACATAGCAGCCAAATACTCAAAACGCATGTTTCTAAATGCGGAGGAAAAAAAACGGAAGACCCGGAGAAAAATCCACGCGGCCACGGGGAAAACATGCAAACTCCAAATATACAGCAGGCGTCAGGGCCGGGATCGAACCCACGACCTCCTGTATACCAGGGCGAGGTAGTTAACATCTCGCCGCCGTGGCGTCACATATCAGTGATGTACGAGACAGGGCTTCTGTATTGAATGAGGCAGTGGCTCTACACTGGGTGCATTACTGTGGCTGGCAGTTAAGGGGACACAGTTTGCACGATAAACATTTTTAAATCCTTTATATTAAGTTTGCTTGCTTGCGCGCTTACGACCGTGCAAATCTTTCGGTCGTTTTTTAACGCACTTCCCGTGATCCAATCGAGCTGACATTTTGCACACAGACTCGTTGTGCGTGACAATTTATTTTCGTGAAATTTTTTTCCCAAAATTTTACACTTTTTAGGTAAAAAAAAATTATATTTAATTCCCAATTGCTTAATGGTGGCAGGCAATCATCTGACCCATAGGTGGCAGCCATCTCAAGCCAGAGGACGAGAGGACTCTAGCCACCCGTTTCAAAGACCAATGTGGGCTGGGTTGTGGCCCATTGAACACGCATATAAAGGATTTATAGTGAAAAACTTTGTTTTTACGGGTTAATTTTTTACGACTCAAATTCATTTTCTAGCCGGCTTCAAAAGGACAAAAAATATATACAGATGATTGTAGCTCTAAATAAATCTTGGTGACTTCTTATCAATGGCCGGATGCACGCGGATGAAAATGTGAGTTTTAATTAAGCACTACTCCCCTACTGAACACGTGGAAACTGCGCGACAGGGCGCCAAATTCTTTCAGCCATAGTGGATACAAATTAAAAATAAAAAGGCACAATTCATTCTTCCGCAGTAGTTTTTTTTTACTTTTCATTTCCAAGATTTGAAAAACCCTGCTCAAAATAATCATTTGTTTGTAAAACGGCATCGAAAAGCCCACTTAAAAAAATATAATAACATTATTATTATAATATAAAAAAAATCATGCATTTTGTCAAAGACGTCATCGGTTTTGAGTGCTTGTGTGAAGCTGGCACGATGAAAGTCAAACTGCTGTGCCCCAAAAACCCAAGTCGCATCAACAAACGCGCTCCACTCTCCCATGGGGGCTTAGCAATAATTATTGTTTTCTCCTGGACGCGAGTCCTGGTGAAAGACCGGAGTAAAAATGAGAAACAATTCACTTAACTGCCAAAGCCAAATTCAGCAACATTTCATTTCCGAATGAAACATAAAACAGGCAATAAAATAAAAGTCCGAAAACCAAATGTTTTAAGATACTGGGTCAAGCTTTTACACCTACAGGAGATAATTTGGCACCGTGTGGCTGCAAAGATGTGGGATCCGGTTCCAAAACCTTTATGCAGAAACGGAGCGGTTCTGGGCGAGACGCGCTGGTGACACGCGGCTTCGGCAGGCAGAACCAACGATGCTGAAGAAATCGAACCCCCCCTCCGCGTGTGTGTGCTGCTGCAACTGAAATGAAGCACTCGCTCGAAAGCCCCGGCATTGAGGCCCCAACTGCCCAGAACAACGTGGGACTCGGTAACACTGCCGTGACACGGCAGCACCAGTCGCAAGGCAAACTCCGCAAGCACTCTTTCGCTTGGCCAGTACCAAAAGCCATGTGTTGGTCTCCCGACGGGCAAAGCATTTGCTCCCCTCAGCTTTCCTCTTCTGAGTCATTAATTTGATTCTTCTAGTCGTGCTGTTTTCCCTCCTTTTTTTCCCCAATTCAAAATGTTTTTCTTTGCTCCATTGTTGTGGCATTTTTCACTTCCGACTGAAAAAAACTCGGCAGTTGGGAGAGAGAGAGAAAAAGAGTCTTCCGCCCGCAAACGGACGCTCACCGTCCCCACCCGTTTTGTTTAACTCGTCTCGTCCTCACTTTCTCTCGTTTAGTCGTCTGCGCCGAGACGTGACCGGAGGGGGGGGTGGGGGGTTGAGATGCCACCGTCCCCTTACTGGTTGTTTTTGGCCTTGGCGTGCGTGAGGATGTGCGACTTGAGGTTTGTTGACTGTGCAAACTTCTTGCTGCAGCCATCGAAGGGGCAGACATACGGTCGGTCGCCTGTGTGGATGCGCACGTGCGTGCGCAGGTTGAAGTCCAGCGAGAAGCGCTTGCCACAGCCTTCGAACGTGCACTAGGTGGTAGGGGGGCACAGGGTGTGATAGGAGAGAAGGGGTGTTAGAAGGATGCAGAACACTGGACTTCATAAACAACCTAGGTTCTTGCAATCAATAGTGAGGCATTAATTCTATACCCCGGGGTAACATTTATCTAGTATTCAGCCATGTGTTCAAAGAAAACCGAACATTAAAAACAATTCATGTTCAGAAGAATATTCAGTTGGGAAAAACATTCAATATATCAGTGACCACTTTGAAAGTCAATGGTTTGGTGTCTCTGCTCAAATGATGAAGGGGCAACACTATATCCACTGGTGGTCTCCCTGGCGAGTGGTGGAAATTTGACATTCCCAATTTGGGAGAATAATATTATTGACCGTTGACTTTGCACAAAGCGGTACTCATTTTGGAAAACCCATGAGGATAATGGGTTATGCTGAAAACTGTTGAGGACTTTCTGAGGCGTAAGTACATCAAATGGGTTCTAAAAATCCATATTTGTGGGTTTCCGAGTATTCCAGATTCCTTCCACTTGAAAAATGTTAATTCAATTGGCCCAACATCCCAATATAGAAGCCTCCTAAAAAAAGAGTCTAGAAACTTGGAGACATTTTCTTGAATAAACATAATTTTTATTTCAACAAAATGTGTTTATTTCAATACAAATGTAACACTAAGACATTCGCCCCCTTCGGGTGAGTAAGTTTAGAAGCTAGAGTAAAAATAATACAAATGTAATTTGTATCAAAGGAAAACGCTGAACACAAGTTACATGCAAGATAGCGATTTCTTGAAACACTACCCCGCTGGTGGGAATAGCGAAGAGGAAAGAGAGGATGAGGGGAACCCAGAATCGTGAAGATGACCCCAGGTCAGCCAAGCTCCGACTCGCGTTAAAGACGCAACACAGATGTTGTCTGTAGTAGTCGCAAAGGTGGGCTTTGTATACTGGGCTATTTCTGAAATTATTGTTTAACTTTGTTTTATATTCCGAGTGTAAAAATTAAACTTCCAGAGTGCCACAACAGCACCCTCTAGTGATGGAATTGGCGTTCAACTGCCTGAGGTGTACTGCACTGCATCACTCCATTACTGATATATTGTAATTCAGGAGTACAGCATTACCAATACATACACAATTAGTACGTATTGTGTACTATGCTAATGCTGGTGAATATGACTGGTTATATAGGACACCAAATGATCCTACGACTCCCCAGACCATTAATGCACTGCAAATCTGCACACGAAGGCATCCATGCAACCTCACCACAAAGCTGTAGCCAACACCAGTACAGAATCAGAATTTTTATTTAGACCGGAAGAATCCGATGAGCTATGAAGCTCCTTTTCACAGATGTCCAGTATCAGCGGGTCAACAAGTGAACACAAATATATGTATTAATAACAACCTTAACATTAATAAATAGCATTAACATCACCCCATATCTTAAATAATAAACCCACAGCCTCAACACTAACCCATAGCATTAACACTGACCCACCACTTAAATAACCCACAACCTTAATGCTAACCCACGGCCCTCCAAGCTAGCCCATACTCTCAATGCCGACTTGCGGCTTTAACTCTGACCTGCGGCCTCAAAGCTAACCCATGGGCCTCAACACAAACCCACGACCTAAACATTGGGCAATGGTCTCACCAACCCACGGCCTCACCCACAGCTTCAACACTGACACATGGCTTCAACAATAATCAACAGCCTCAAAATTAACTGTCTTTTCACAAGCAGAGAGCACCAAAAGCCTGACTTTCCAGGGTCCAACAATCCATTGATTCACATTGTTATACTTAACATTACATGCCTTGAATTGATTAGTGTAAACGGTTCACGTGACCCCTGTAGCCACTAGAGGTCACTACATTCACTGTAATGCTAAAAAACGTTCTTGCGAGGTCACATATATAGTGCATTACGGGAGCCAGCATCCATTCATCTATGGAGCCCATTCCGCAGAGAATATAAAATATTTGTCTTGTTAGAAGCCAAGCTTCAAGTTTAATTTGTTTAACCAGGTAACACATCAAGAGACCAAGCTTGTCTCATTCGCAAATGTTGACCTGGGGCCACATCCGCCAGTAGTGGGTGACTGCTATGCAGAATCCCAATTGAGACATTTGTGGGTGTTTGAATTTGGGTCCCTGATGCCGGGGACACAATCACCTACAAAATGACACCAGGTGAGATTGAATGCCCAGTGCGTAGTATTATTAGGGTCATCACACCCCGCAATAATAATCAGGGCGGGCGGGCGGCCGCTAGTTTTCTAACCGTGAACCTCTGCAACACAACCGGCAAATGCGCTACCGCGAAGGCCAAGTCACCACCAGGGCATTTAGAGGTGAAATTAACTCCAATTTCCATAGGTTTCAACGGACACATAGCCCCGGGATCGAGAATGATTTTAGATGAATATGAAACAGCAGGCTACGGCTTATTGGGTTGAATCTTGCTCGCCGAGTTATTGCAATATTTTCCCTGCCGTACAAGTTAGGGGCCATCCATTTAGTACGTACGCGTGGAGGGGGGGTTAACCCAAATGCGTACTCTTGCGGATGGGGGGTCTACTGACAATGTACGTACGCATAGAAAACGGGGGGGGGGGGGGGGTGAAGTCTCGATAATAATTTGTCTACATTGGTCTTCAAATGAGCTATCTGTTTGCTTAAACACATTAATATTATTCATCCTTGATCATTTCTATCGGCCGTTCTATAGGATTCGGGGGGGGGGTGCGTCAAGCGTACGTACGCAGGTGGGGGGGGTGTAAAAAGAACGCGTGCGTGCAGGGAGGGGTCAAGTTGACAGATTTTTGCATATGTACTAAATGGATAGCCCCTTATTACTCCAACACACCAGTTACCAAACACCAACCCAATGTTCCAAATGAGATATTACCAAATCTAAAATCCCATAAGAGCTCACGTGAAAAAAGACATCCCAACCAGAATTCAGTGAAAAATTTGTGAAACTTCAAATATTTGTGAAGATCACTATTTCGACACAATTATGTACTTCAAGTGGCTGGTTTATAAAACCCTGCAGTACACTTGGCAGTCTGCTCCACACGAACCGATGGTTCTACAGAACGATCACTTTTCAATATTTATCACGGTAGTGAGACAAGACTTGAGGTCGCGTGATTCGACTGACTTGAGGCGAGTTTGAGAGTGGCAGGCGGTGGTGGTGGGGGGGGCTATGGCCATGCTGACCTGAAAGGGCTTCTCGCCTGTGTGCACCAGCTGGTGCCGCTTGAGTTTGGAGCTCTCGACGAAGGCCTTGCCACACTCAGCGCACACGTGCACACGTGGCCCGTGGGTGTGCAGGTGTTTACGCATCGCAGAGTTGTCACGGAACATCTTGTTGCATCCCTGGAGCATGATAACGCGCGCACGCACACACGGGTACAACGAACGTACCCATGCAAAATCACAATTATGTATACTTACACGTACACTTACATAGATGCGTGCAGAGGTACACATATACAGGAATAAGAACACACATGTACGCATGTACAAAGACCCCCCCGAATAGCCTAACATAGTTTTGGAGCAAGTGCTGTTTGCGAGCATGGTACACGAGGGGGTGGGTAGTCAGCACCACGCCTGACAACCTTCGTCTCCTCAGTGGCAATGTTTTCACACCACACCAGATACTTACTTGAGGCCAAGTCGACCTAGATGGAGGCCCAGGATCGGTTCAGATAATGGTAACTGGTGTCGGCCGTGACCGGGAATTTAACTCGGAGTCAGCTAGTTCGTCGCGCAGCACGCTAACCACTGCACAACCTCTGTACATGTAGGCATGAATACAAATACTGTCAGACACGTGAAGGAGCATGTCATACACACAAGTATTGCGTGTCCCACTCACACATGCACAGATACACATACTGCTAGGTACATGTGAATGCCAATGAAGGTTAGGGATACTGCAAAGGATGAACCTATATATGGCAGCCTTTACATTTTGACCGACACCAGCTATAGTTTTTACGAATGCTGTTTATTTTAACAGTATAGACTGAAATTGAACAAATGATTTAACACCGAGTACACACATACATACATTAGCAAATCCCCATGCACTCTCACACCAGCATGCAAACAGGTGCCAAATGAACACGCAGACATGTAAACACAAACACTTGCACACATCTAGGAATATATCAAAGCATATAACCGAAATATATGCAACACCACCAACCACCCCGACACCACCACAGCATTGTGGCATGCAAGGTACTCATTTACAGGCCAAGTACACAACTGTTTGTTCAGCACTAGGGGTGTGGGCAGCCTACATCCTTAATGAAATACAAATCCACAATGCACCAGGTACTTGTTTACAGGCCAATCTCGTGGAGGGCCAGGTAAGGTCTAAACACCATTTGTCATTGGTTACCAAGTCGATGCATCTCTGCTGCAAAAACAAGAGGCAGGACTCGTATCCGATGGTGGAACAGAGCATGCGGTGGAAATTCTGCATTCCCATGGTGAGGCAGGATAACTGGTGTTGTGACTTCCCACCAAGTCGCATTAATTTCATTAGCCCTGGAGACCCGCAAGCGGGATTTGAACTCGCAACGTTACAACTGTGGGTCAAGTATTCTAAAACAAGTGCCATTGGGCCAGATACACTCATAGAATGTGTATGAAAACATTCCCATTCTTGCTTATAGGCTATTTGGGCAAGCAGTACTTTTAGCGAGTGCCTATTGAGCGGAGTGCGGTGTGTCGAGGCCAGAACGATGACTGACAAACCACCTTCTGTGCCTTCCCTTTGGTAACAGTATTTCGTTTTAAATGGTCCTCTTTGCGTTGTACTTTCGGAAAAAAAGCCGCAAAGCATGAACAAAATGTGCCAGCTACATGCACACACACAACACTTAAGTAATCAATCACTTCATACAGTTAATAATTCATTTACCCATTTGGAAGCTTTTTAAAATTACATTGTATTTGTCTAGACACACCTAGATTGGTATTGATTTCCTAAATGCATTTTGTTATACAGTATATTGCTTATTCTTTCTTACCAATTATATCCCATTCGTATTATTGGTGTCAAGGCATGCAAAGGCGGCCCGTCCATCAGGACTCTTTCCGCACAGCTTCACATCAAACCGGGGAATGACCCTGCTACCCTATGAAGCAATCCGTGGACAAGTCTGAAACTACATGACAGCCGACACGGTACAGTGCAGGGGACTACAGCAGTCAAAGTAAAACATTGTGTAATGGGCAGCTACCCTGTGAACACTCCACTTTCAGTGTGTAACCACATAGCAAGAGGTAATTACTTTTATTTTAAGCGATAAACGATTGCAAAGACAATTAAAATGCTGCAAAAGTTTGCCATCATCAGCTTGGGTTCATGTGCAGCAGTTGCTTTCAAAGCAAACAGACCACAAACAATGCAAAGCCTACACAATCATATCACAGAGCTGTTGAGGTAAAGTAAACTGAACATGTTAATTTTGAAACAGTATCATAAAAGTAACCAAATAATCAGATTAGACTACATTGGAAATACCAAACACAAGACTACTTCTAAACAACTTGAGTGATATTGTTTTTAAAATTTATTCAGCGACTGATCGCTTTTCAAAAATGGCAGTATTAGGGTCTCAATGGCATACATAATAATGAAACAAATGTCTTGCTGCTCCATATCCATTATGGATTATCTGCCAATCACTATCTCTCGAAAATCAAACGGACCAAGTTGACCAAAATCAAAAGAGTTTTACCTATCCTGGCTTGATCACAACTTGGGCAAGATTCTTGTCCCAATAGGAGACACAAAATTAATGAAAAAGTCAGGCCATACTCAATCACGATCAGGTTGGCTGGAGTGAGCCATGCTTCAGAGGCAGTGAGCTCCCTTAACAATTGGATGTAGAGGGGGGGGGGTGTAAGGGGTACAGACCTTGTGTGGACAAGCGATCGTCCTTGGAGACTCCTCCTCCTTGGGTTTCCGGGGCTTCATTCTGGCGCAAGGGGAAAGAGGCAAGGCATGGAGGGCATGAAGGCAGGACATACAACATGCCCAACCTCAAATACCTCCACAACTGTATTCTACGTAAGCATTTTCTAAGTTAAATTTCCCAAAAAATATATGTACAATTAAATGGACTTGCTCCTCCCTACATTCATGACCATATGCTGCATCAAGCTCATTAAGATCCTCAGACTGTGCATTGCTAACTGTCCCACGGTCTAGGCTTCAGACTTGCGGTGATTGCAAATTGTGCCATCTAAACTCTGGAACTCTTTGCCTTTCAGGACTTCCAAGACACTGCACATCTTTCAAATCTCGACTAAAAACATATGTTTAAAATGGCTCTCGGTAGTTTTCAAACATCTTTTTGACTTCTTCTTTCCTTGGTTAATATTAACTAGTTCTGCCTTTTTATGCATAGCCTCCTGAGAATGATTGCTTAAGGGCACTTTTACATATTCTTGGGTCTCTCGGTAAAGTCACGTAAATAGGTTCAAAGAAAATAACAAAAAGAACAAATACCTATTGACGTGACTTTACCAAAAGCCCCAAGAATATGAATTCCTGCAGTCACGAAAGCTTTAAGTCAAGCACTTTATACATTTAAATTATTATTAGATACGACTCTTTTCACAGAAGTGGTTGATGGTGCTCATCAACTTTGGCAGCCATAAGCCCGTCATGTAAATTCCACATTCCTGTGGAGATGGAAAAATAACTCAAAAGTGGTACGACATGTTACGGACTGTGTCGGTATGAGGGCCGAAATGACCCCCACTTGGATTTGAACTTACAAAATTGAGACGGAGCCAAGCACTCAAAGCAACAGAGCCACATGGACAGGTAAGGTGGCTGTCCAGAATAAAACCCTGGAAACAAGTGCTTCCGGCATAACAGCCATGTCACAGCCATTATGAACGCCAAAGGGAGAGACATCAAAGCCACGCTATTGCTACAATATCCCTAACATAAGCACTCTTTGTTAGAAAATACTACCAAAGTAATGAATAAGTGAACCAATGGACAAGCTACGAATGTTCGGTGTGGCGACGGCATGCACACGCGTGCACCTTGCAAACTCCGCTAGCTGTTTTGGGTCTGAGAGGTCAACGCCAGGGATTCCGCCGGGCGGAAGCTTCTTGCCCGTGATGTACTCCGAGTAATCGGGCAGCGGCGAGCCTCCCGACACCACCTCCTCTGCCAAGTCCTCCGCCTCCCCGTCTGATTTCTTGTCATCCGCTGAATAGGACGTAGGAGGGGTCGGGGGTTGGAAAACGTTAAAGCATGGAGAAAACAAATATCGCGAGAATCGAGGATAATTTCCAAGACACCTTAAATGAGAGCAGCGGCCGTGATGAGACCAGACTCTCCTGCCAAGCACACTCCTGTAAACTTGTGCTACCCTCATTTTGAGAAAACACTTTAAAGACGCGGCAGGGAAAGCGTGATGAAAGTAGCACTGCAAGATGCCTCTGCAGTGGGAAACGCCGGCCAAGGGAGAAGATTTGGACAAGAACCAAAGGCTTCTGTCCTTTGCCAGGAGCCTTCAAAGGGTTGCAGCGCCTAAGGATAACATAAGCCTGTTTGTGGCCCCTGTCCGAAAGGTGTAGAGCATTTTTTTACCAGCCGAACTTAGGATAAGCTGTGATATTACTTACCTTGCTTAACTGCCCAACTGTGTTGTCTGTAGGGAGATAATAATTTGTGGATCCGTACAATAAATTAAATTCCTAAGGAAATATTAACAAATTCACTGAACTATACACTAAAATCGTACAGTCGTACAACAAGCAGTAAATTGCATGTGCAGGAATCTATTGTTTTAGATTCACACGTGTTTATATATTCTATACTCTTATCACTGTAGAATTAATTTACAAATCACGAGACCAAAAAACTAATCTAACAACCAGAAACCGTGCCAAATGGTAAAATTACATAAAATCGTGGAGGTGGTGATTTAATAGATCTCTGGGAGTTAGCTTTAAAACTCGACGACAAACATTACAAGACGTATAAATTGAACCTCAAACCGCCACGTGAATGGGACAAACACAAGATGATGAATGGCTCCAAAACAGGTGCTTGAGTGACACCCAAAGGTCTACGCAACCACGGGGAAACCCTCGACCCAGACGGCAGTGCTGATATAAGAGTAGATCTTGGTGCTCAGAAAATTAAACTTTTCCATTGCAGCAGGCAGCAGTCTGTCTACAAAAACCATGACAACGGCACACAAACATCAATCAAGTCATGGGTTCCTCGTTGCATAAAGAGTGCGAGACAGCGCTCATATTTTGGCGAGATATTTAACCTCATGGTATCATTTAGATAGCACAAACAGAACACAATAGGCCAGCGAACATTAAAAAAGAACTCAACTTTACTGCAATAGATGGGAGCTATAGATTGTATTGTAAACACCAATATGACGTGAAGAGCATTTGATGTACGATCACGGCTGATGATTAATTATATTTGCAAGTCTTTACTGGTCACGCAGTCCTCAGCCTTGCTCTTTTTTTATAGGCATGTGACGACTCACTACGTTGCTGCAATTCAGGGTCACAATTTCATCAATAATGGATTATTTTTGTTCTTTTTTTCCTTTGTGCTGGAGGTATTGCTGGTCTCGTCTGGATGCTGTTCTGTCGTCTCATTTGCCTTGTCCATATTTTTAGCGCAGTCTTCATTTTCACTCCGTTCCCCTCTTTGTACTGCCCGCTTATGTTCCGTCTCATTTGCTCCAATAACCATGAATCCTGACAGCTTCCAAGACGCACAATTTGATGTGCGAATCCTATTTTAAATCACACAATCGTTTCGCGTCTATTTCATAGCTCGGTTACCAATTTTGCTAAGGTTCTTAAGAGGAGGAAGACCTCGCAGAGAACGGCTTGACGATGTGAGAGCTTGGTGCCAAAAAGATGTCGCCACTACCTGAGCATATTGGCACAAGACGGAGGAAAGTGGAAACAACAAATGACGAAATGTGCAACGGACACCTACGGGCGATCTGCCCATGGATTGTGATGATGGTATCGGCTATCTACGAAAGCATCACCCGGTCTTGAGACTTTTACAAGAGGTTCAGGCTCTGGTATGTTGGGACAAGTCCATTGATTGTATGGACATGACGTGAAACGCTTGGCCCCCTAACATCTTGCTGCCCATGCACTTCTAAATTTGCCCATTTAAACATCCGCACACGCTTCGGTTATAAACATTTCGGTGTACAAGTACATTCATCATTAGGGGTGTCAAGATGGATAAATTGATCAACAGCGTGCATCAAATCGCGCGTTAATCGATGAATTATTGTGAATGTAGGTTAATCATGCTGCCTGGATTCTCATAGCTCATTGGATTCCTCCAAGGATAAATAAAGATTCCGATTGTAAATTGCCCACAACGTTAAGAAGACTCGATTCTCGAATCTCTGCGGTAAAAAACATCCCTTACGAAGCTATGTCAAACACAAACGTGTGTTGTCTGTGTGTACAGCATACAATAACACAACATATCCGGCTGGGTGGCGCTCTTGTTCAGATATTGGTGGATACAATCAGTGGCTCCGTCCATTCAAATGTCACCCGCCACAGGGATGTGTCCACCACTTGTATTCGGGGCTGCCAAAAAGATGAAAACCAATCTTTGCCCATCATGAGCAGGGGGGGGGGGGCAACAGTTGTGGACTTTATATTTCTGGCATCTCTCTCAACTCCAGGGGGGGTGTGCGGGCAATGCGTGACAGTGGCCAGCGGGTGGCGTGAGGTTGCCGAGTAGCCGCGTGTGCCCAGCGAGAAGGGAGCGAGAGAGAGAGGGCAGTGAGTGAGCGTGGCTGTGTAGAGACACAGAGAAAGTGAAAGGCGGCACGACGACGGCGAGCGAACTCGGTCGCTGCCCCACGACTCTCACGCACGCCGGAAAGCGTTAGAGTCGCCGTCGTGAGACGTGGGCGAGCCAAGGACGCGAGAGAGAGAGAGGAGCGTTGCCGTCGCCGGTTACACAAAAACTACCTACAAATACATCGCTTTGGGGAGAGACGAGATCGAAAAAAACGTCCTTGAACGCTTTACGCAACCGCGCACTTGTTTTTTTACGATTTGCGGCGCCGTCTGCTGTACGAGACGGCACAATCCTCAGCGCCACGACACGCGCACAACAAAAACACCCCCCCACCCCAAGCCTTTCTCTCTCGTACACATCACTCACAAAAAAAACCCAAATAAATTTGCGCGCGACGCACTACGAAAACGTCGCTGCTCGCCGCGGGCGCGAAAAATATATCGATCCATGAGGAGAAGGGTGCATCGGGGCACGCTGCGAGCGGCAGAATCGTCGAGCGAAGCGGCGGCCCTCCCGGGGCCCCCCGCGCCAAAACGCGGCGGCCATGACGCCGCCATCTTCCCCGCCGCCATTGAAGTTACGGGGGGGGGAAGATGGCGGCGCCCAGGGGCCAGCGCAGCAGCACGGGGCCGAGCCGCGCGGCGAGCGAGAGAAGGAAGCTCTCGTTCGCTCCACTCCTCCTCTCGCTCGTCCACGACAACAAAACAATTACCACTCGACATTTATGCGGGGAGACGAAAGAGAACGCATCGTATTCGAGGCGCGCGAAGCTTTTTCTCGCTTTCTCCCCCCTCCTCCTCCTCCTCGCCCCGAAAGCTTCGCGCGCGCGCGAGTCTCGGGGTAGAAATTGCGACGAGCGAAGCGCCGCTCGTCCGCCTCGCCGCGGCTTCGTCGTTGTGAGTTTGTGTTGTTTGTCGCGAGCAGCCGGAGGCTGAGCTCGTTTGCTCTCTCTCGGTCTTATCGTCTAAAGTTCAAACGCGTTCCCCCCATTCAATGGTCGTCGGGAAGGGGCGTTCGTGTGGCCGGCTCCTGGCGGCGTGCAAGTCCCACGCCGCCGTGGGTCTTAAGATTAATTGCGTTTTAGTTCAACATCGGACGATGGGTGGTAATGGTTTGGCAAGACTTGCGAGTTTAAAGATGCGTTTTGTAAAAATAAGACCCAAGATAATGGGATGCAGTCTAGATCGAATACTATACCCCACAATAAAGCTGACTTCACATTTACACTGTAATGTTTACAGTAACACGTAAACACAATGTACCCGCAAATAAACATTCGACCACTCAACGTGTCCGGCAGTCATGAGTGGATGGTGGCGAGACGTGAGGCATGGACGTTCTCAGTGAATTGTGATCTATTCACTTAAATGGGAAACGACTGATAGAAGTCAAACAACTCGAGACAGCCAGACATGATGATGATGAACACCACATGGACCCGCCAGACAACACCACGAGAGGCCTGTTGTTGATCGACTGTGGTGGTGAGCACAGTCCACAACACTCGACAATAACACGAAGTGATTGTGTGATGCTGACGGACGAGGGTCATCGTTGTCGAGAAGTGACCGAATGGTGCTCACACTCCCCACAACATGACAATGTTGTCGATGGCCAACCACGCGAAACTCACCTGAGGCCCACATCGTGACCGAGAATTCCCCTTCCAGGGTCTTGATCTGAACTTTCTTCTGCTCCCAGCGGCGCGGCGGCCTTTCGGGCAGCACCTCGCCGGCCTCCAGCTGGTAACCCCGCCTGACCGAGCCACCTCCTCCTCCCCCCTTCTTCCCACCTCCCTTCTTCGACGGTCTCGCCCTGGCCGCCGCCAGCGCAGTGGACGGGACGGACGAGGTGGTGATGGTGGTGATGGTTGTGTTGGGCTGCATTGCGGCCAGAGACCTCTCGATAAGATCGTCATCGTCATCTTCGTCGTCCTCCTCCTCGTCGTCCTCTTCCTCCTCCTCCTCGTCGTCCTCCTCTTCCTCCTCCTCTTCGTCCACGGGCACGGGGATGAGGATGTGGTGCTGTTGGTGGTGGTCCTCGTAGGCCGACACGGTGAGGCCGCCGCCGTCATCGTCGTCGCCCACGAGCTCCTCCCGCGTCTGCACCAGAATCACCTCCTGCTGCTGCAGGTGCAGGTGGTGCTCGTGCTGCTCTATGGGCTGCAGGGCGATCATGCCCGGCGAGTGGCCGTCCACCTCCATGAGCGCCGAGCCCAAGGCTTCCACGGCGATCGTCTCCACCTCGATCTCGTGCAGCTCCACAATATCGGCGGGCATCTCGCCGCCCTCCGTGATGTACAGCGCGTCGCTCGCCTCCATCTCCGCGAGCCCCGGGGCCGGGCCCTGCCTCCTCCTCCTCCCTCCTCTCACTCTCTCCCGGCTCGTCCCGTTCAGCCGAGGGCTCCTCCTGCTGCTGCTGCTGCCGCTGCCGCCGCTGGGTGACTCAAAGCCACTCGCCGCCCTCGCGTCTCCCGCCTTCTGCCTCTGCTGCTCGCACGGCCCCGCCTCCTTATCCTGGCCCCGCCTACTTACCCTGGCCCCGCCTACTTACCCTGGCCCCGCCTACTTATCCTGGCCCCGCCTCCTTACCCTGGCCCCGCCTACTTATCCTGGCCCCGCCTCCTTACCCTGGCCCCGCCTACTTATCCTGGCCCCGCCTACTTATCCTGGCCCCGCCTCCTTATCCTGGCCCCGCCTACTTATCCTGGCCCCGCCTACTTACCCTGGTCCCGCCTCCTTATCCTGGCCCCGCCTCCTTACCCTGGCCCCGCCTACTTATCCTGGCCCCGCCTCCTTACCCTGGCCCCGCCTACTTATCCTGGCCCCGCCTCCTTACCCTGGCCCCGCCTACTTATCCTGGCCCCGCCTACTTATCCTGGCCCCGCCTCCTTATCCTGGCCCCGCCTACTTATCCTGGCCCCGCCTCCTTATCCTGGCCCCGCCTACTTATCCTGGCCCCGCCTACTTATCCTGGCCCCGCCTACTTACCCTGGCCCCGCCTCCTTATCCTGGCCCCGCCTACTTATCCTGGCCCCGCCTCCTTACCCTGGCCCCGCCTCCTTACCCTGGCCCCGCCTCCTTATCCTGGCCCCGCCTCCTTACCCTGGCCCCGCCTACTTACCCTGGCCCCGCCTACTTACCGTGGCCCCGCCTCCTTATCCTGGCCCCGCCTCCTTACCCTGGCCCCACCTACTTACCCTGGCCCCGCCTACTTACCCTGGCCCCGCCTACTTACCCTGGCCCCGCCCCCTTACCCTGGCCCCGCCTACTTACCCTGGCCCCGCCTCCTTATCCTGGCCCCACCCCACTTTGTAGGCCCCGCCTAGTTTTCCGGCGACTCCGCCCACGTTCGGCTGTATACCGCCCACTCCCTCGGCCGCCTCTTCAAAATCCCCGTTACACTTTCGTCAATAAAACTGTGCGGCCCTGAAAAAGAAATAAATATTTGCAGTTTAATTGTCGACGTTTCGGGCAGAGCCCCCCTCCCTCCCTCCCTGCTTCACAACAGAGAGACTCGCGGCGTCTCCACTCCCCAAATCCTATCCAATGTTGCCTCTTTGCCCTCTGTGTTATGATGTCAAGGACCATTGCCCGAAACGTCACCTTGTTTATATTATTTTCAAAGCCGCAACGCTTTCTTGTTGCCTTTCGTTCAATGAGTGCCCCCCTCCCCGCCCTTATAGCCCCGCCCCCTCCGACTGTAGCCCCGCCCCTTATGCTGTAGCCCCGCCTCTCTGGTTGTAGCCCCGCCTCTCTGGTTGTAGCCCCGCCTCTCTGGTTGTAGCCCCGCCCCTCCGACTGTAGCCCCGCCCCTCCGACTGTAGCCCCGCCTCTCTGGTTGTAGCCCCGCCTCTCTGGTTGTAGCCCCGCCCCTCCGACTGTAGCCCCGCCTCTCTGGTTGTAGCCCCGCCTCTCTGGTTGTAGCCCCGCCTCTCTGGTTGTAGCCCCGCCTCTCTGGTTGTAGCCCCGCCTCTCTGGTTGTAGCCCCGCCTCTCTGGTTGTAGCCCCGCCCCTCCGACTGTAGCCCCGCCCCTCCGACTGTAGCCCCGCCCCTCCGACTGTAGCCCCGCCTCTCTGGTTGTAGCCCCGCCTCTCTGGTTGTAGCCCCGCCCCTCCGACTGTAGCCCCGCCTCTCTGGCTGTAGCCCCGCCTCTCTGGTTGTAGCCCCGCCTCTCTGGTTGTAGCCCCGCCTCTCTGGTTGTAGCCCCGCCTCTCTGGTTGTAGCCCCGCCCCTCCGACTGTAGCCCCGCCTCTCTGGTTGTAGCCCCGCCCCTCCGACTGTAGCCCCGCCTCTCTGGTTGTAGCCCCGCCTCTCTGGTTGTAGCCCCGCCCCTCCGACTGTAGCCCCGCCTCTCTGGTTGTAGCCCCGCCCCTCCGACTGTAGCCCCGCCTCTCTGGTTGTAGCCCCGCCTCTCTGGTTGTAGCCCCGCCCCTCCGACTGTAGCCCCGCCTCTCTGGTTGTAGCCCCGCCCCTCCGACTGTAGCCCCGCCTCTCTGGTTGTAGCCCCGCCTCTCTGGTTGTAGCCCCGCCTCGTTTGTCTTATAGCCCCGCCCTCTTCCACTGAGGCCCCGCCCCTGTCTGTTGTAACCCCGCCTCTTCTGCCCCCCCCCCCCAACGGTACCGATTCAAATGAACCGAACGACTCCCTCGAGGTCGTAACGCGTCAGGGCTCACGACTG
>NC_083792.1:1984032-1988410 GCF_015708825.2 Lethenteron reissneri
GGACAAATGTAGTGTCATTTTGTGAGGCTTCAACAGTGGCTGTCCTACAGCCGCGTCGACCTCTGCCATGGGAGTGGAGGATTTCCACCGTTTGGCTGACAGCCACCATTGGGATGAAGCTACACCCGCGGCGTGTTGGTGTGGGGAGCACACTTCTGTTTGGTTGAGCAGTCGGCAATGACAATCGCCCAGAATGCTTCCTCGCCTCGTCACATCTCGGAAGCTAAAGCAGGAAACCTGCATCATCCTTGGATTGGGGGGAGGGGAAGTGCCAACCGTGGTTAAAATGAACTTGAGAGGCTGATTCGGTGCTACCTAGTTGGTAGCAGCAGAGGGCAGTGCGTTCATATCCATTGTACGATTGTCCCGGTGGTCTCGGCGACCTGCGGATGGATCCGGAGCCGTATTCAGTTCTTTACAGACTTCTTCGTGGACCTTATTAAGGGCCGTCTCGTATTCGCATGCATTGCGGCTCTTGAAATATTGAGTTTTCCTTGATCGAATTCGAAAAAAATTGGCTCTTCTATTTTGGTTGCCGACCCCCTGTACCATATTGTTGCTGTCCGCTCTCCGCCTTGAAGCCGCTTTGACCGGCACGGTGAAGTATGGTCAAATAGCCACGTGAAGGCCCTCGTCCAGCAGTGGAATGACAAAGAGGCCGCGCATGGACACCAATTATGAATCAACACGTAGGTTGGCGCAGCCACGTGTATGGTTCGATGTTGTACAGCGGACAATGTAATTAGTGTGACAATTTAATGTCGGGTGGAGGAGGGTATTACGACATATATCTGGACAGATAAGAACGTGGCCGAGCCCAACAATCTAACACTGGTGATCCGCTTCTGTGAAAATAAACTAATAGTTCATTGGGTTTTATCTGGTAAGAAAAAAATAGTTTAGTTGTATTTGTAAAAATTGTAAAGTGATTTGTTTACCTTCCCTATACATTTCACTCCTACCGTGTTTTGTATTGTTTGTTGTTGTAACGTCCTGAGCCTGCCCTACTGACCATCTGTGAAAAATAACTTCATAGTTCATCGGATTCTTCAAGTATTAATACATATTCTGATTCTGATATCACGAATCCTACGTAAGAATCGTGATCTAAATCGGTTGTCGAAACAAAACATAATTTTAACACGTTCGTCAATAACACTGTGGCCTTAAAAGGTAAACAATAGGCGACGTTTCGGCCAACGACCCTCCTTCACCATTGCAATTTGTTCAACTGACACTAAAGCCGGCCACGTGGTTGTCATCACCTCGTACATGGTCCTGAAGTTATTTTTTTTAAGTGCAATGTAATCGAGGGACTATGTTGTCTTTGTGTGGTCTTGGTTTGTTGTTGTTGTTTTGCTGCCTTGCCCAAGCTGCATTTGGTCTTGACAAATCTGCAGGAATGTATGTACCAATGAAATGTGTACTTCCAGGCTATTCATATCGGCGACACAGTGGCGAGGAGATGTTAACTACCTCGCCTGGTATGCAGGAGGATATGGGTTCGCACCAGACCCTGACACCTGCTGTGTGTTTGGAGTTTGCGTGTCTCTCTCTCCCCGTCGTCGCGTGGATATTTATCTGGGTCCTCCGGTTTTTCCCTCCACATCTCGAATCAACATCACCACGCGTTTAGAGTGTGTTGCTACTGCTATAGATGTGCACACGATGATGACGTGAAGCCCACTTTGTTGAGTGATAATTTGTGATGGGCAGGTCGCTTCTGAATAAAAAATATCTATATAGGTAGCTCAGTGGGCCCTTACCTGGTGTCATGAAATAAAAATAAACGTTTTGAGTTTTATAGTTTATCCATTTTTTTAATGGTTTGCTTAACTTTCTGTCTTTTCATCTTGTGTCCTTCATTTATTGTTTGTTGGTTAAACTTTGCCACCTACTGACGTCACGCAGAGTATTGCATTGTTTATTGTATTGGTTATTGTATTGTATTGTTTATTGTATTGTTTATTGTATTGTATTTATTGTATTGGTTATTGTATTGCTTATTCGCACACAAAAAAACAAGCGAAAGACAAATAGTGTAAATAAAACAAAGGTAAAAAAGGGGTGCAGGTGAGGTTGGAAACCCGGATGGCTTATATGAAAAGCACACCAAAAAAAACAATGTATATACTAAACCAATTGTTCAATCGATTAAACAAAGCATACTAATTCCAATTAAACATGTTAAACTGATTGTTAAAAAAACATGTTTTTTTTGTGTACGCAGTGTGTGTGTAGGAGTGTGTGTGAGAGTTTAGGCTACATGGAGGAGACGGCTGGCTGGTTTGGCTCATCTGGCTGACCCCGTAGTCGGCCCTTCAAGTTATTGAGGGATGATGGTAATGTTGATGTGTAGGCAATGTTCAATATCGGGATTCCAGTGTTCGGCATCTGCAGCTAGACAATTGACGCTGCGTGGTGCCGCGGAGGCAAGCCAATCACAGACGCGCTCCGCCAACCCAATCACAGACGCGCTCCGCCACCCAACTCACGGACGCGCTCCGCCACCCGTTGCGCTCCATTCACTTCGGCACCCCGAGGGCGCCCCCCGGTGCGGTAGCCCGTGACCCGCCGACTCTCTCGTCGTCCCCACCTCATCCTCCTCCTGACTACCACCTCGTCACCAGCCGTCCGCGATGTCCGCCCGCCGCGGCGGCAGTGCTGTGGCGTTGACCGCAGCGAGAGCGTTGCTTTGGGCCGGCGCGCCCGGTAGGCCGCGGCGCAGCTCCCGTCTGGCCTGGTCGCCCCGCGGACTCGGAGGTGTCGCGGCCGGCGTGGCGAGAGGCGAGCCGGGGTCGGGACTGGAGTCAGAACCAAGACCGCGGTGTGGGTGCGAACCGTGGTCTGGAACCCGTGGAAAGAGCTCTACATCGGGGTCGAGGCTTCTGGGGTTGACGCCGGGACCCGAGTGTTTGGAGTCGGACTTGAGACCCCGGGCCAGCGGCGGAGCCAGGACGGGTTCGGCCCTGCTGGGGTCTGGACTGCGTTTGGGGGCCCTGGGGCCCCGGGCACTCGGGATCGGAGGGGCCTCCCCGGCACGGGCAGGGAGACCGGGCGGGCCGAGCGTCGTCGGAGGCGCGGCGACGGCGGCGTTGTCGCTCAGCAGCGCGGCAGGCGGGAGGGGTGAACGTGTTCGACCGGCGCATGAAGGCGGAGGCAGCGGAGCTGGGCAGGCGTCTCGACCCGAACGCGGAGAGCTACGACTACCTGCGGCAGGCGGTGACTCGGGGAGGCCGGGGGAGGCATTGGCCGGGGTATCGGAGGAAGGAAAGAGTCGAGGTTACGAGCCACGGGTTCACGGCGGTAACGCTTCAGAAGGGATTGGCCGCGGGGCGAGACCTAGGGACGATTACAATTCTACTGCTTGCTATTATTATTAATAGGTTCCGCGGTGGCTAGGAGATGTTAACTACCTCGCCTGGTGTGCAGGAGGTCGTGGGTTCGATCCCGACCCTGACGCCTGCTGCTGTGTATTTGGAGGTTTGCGGTGTCTCTCCCCGTGGTCGCGTGGATTTTTCCCTGGGGCCTCCAGTTTTTCTTTCCACGTTGAGAACAACATCACGCGTTTAGAGTGTTTGGCTGCAGTACATTTCCACATGAGAAGCCCACTTCGTTGAGCTATCGCTTGTGGCCAGGTCGCTTCTGAAAAAGAACCATGTCGCTCAGTGGACCTCACCTGGTAATATAAAAAAATAGTTTAACAGCGTAACGCTATAAAGGGACTGGCCACGGGTAGACAGAACCTAGGGCCAATTTACAATTGTAATGGTATTATAAATAAATTTGCCATCACAATGTACAGTACTGCAAGTGTAATGTCAGTTAACGCTGCTGCAATTGTGACTCCTACGCAGGCCGCGGTTTTAGAGAGTTAAAGTAAGGCACGGTCAGAAGGATAAGTGCTCACAGTTACAAGGACAGGTTGAAATATTCGAAATGTTTGCATTCGAAATTCCACATTTCAGATGGTGCACATGCATTGTACCACTTATGACAAGTGGTGCCGATCGTTGCTTGAATGATAAAGATGACCGGCTCAGTACTGCGTCTGGGGTAAATTATCAACTTAATTTGAGTCCAGTTGTCTGCTATGCTACTTGACTGAATGTTAAATTATTGCAGTGTGCTAATTCAAGTAAACGTGTGATGGTTTCTCACATGTAGAAAAATAACAATACTTATATCGCTACTGGTATTTTGGTATAAAAAATGTGCGTCATTCTTATGTCTATGTTAGAGTACTGGGAATTAGGTGGGCCCCTGCACTGCATTGCAAATTGATCTCCTGATCCAGAGTCAAACTCATGACTTCATGCCTCTGGGTTCAATAGAATGAGTGCCACTTTATACGAAATAATCAGTACTGTAAAGAGAC